>NW_026683866.1:0-18886 GCF_030247195.1 Topomyia yanbarensis | reverse complement strand
ATTATATATATATATATATATATATATATATATATATATATATATATATATATATATATATATATATATATATATATATATATATATATATATATATATATATATATATATATATATATATATATATATATATATATATATATATATATATATATATATATATATATATATATATATATATATATATATATATATATATATATATATATATATATAATATATATATATATATATATATATATATATATATATATATATATATATATATATATATATATATATATATATATATATATATATATATATATATATATATATATATATATATATATATATATATATATATATATATATATATATATATATATATATATATATATATATATATATATATATATATATATATATATATATATATATATATATATATATATATATATATATATATATATATATATATATATATATATATATATATATATATATATATATATATAAATTATTAAAGTAGTATTAGTTATATTCTTGAAATTTAAAAAATTTGGCGGTATTTTAGTCTATTCAGAGGAATCTGTTCTGTAATTGATAATCCACAATGTACCTTACTTAAATTTTTAAAATTTGTATATCGTCGTCATCAGAATATATTATAAGATATAATTTTCTAAATATTTAATAAAATAAAATGTCAGATCAAGGTGCAGTTTATATTTAAGTAGAAATGGATTACAATAAATTTATTTAAAATGGATAATTTTTTGAAATAAAAATTTGAAAGTGGATTTGATAGTAATATAAAATAGATTATTTATATGATTTTAGCTCTAAAATATGTACATATCGCCCATCGTTCTTATTTTTAAAATAAGATAAGTTGTAACATAGTAGATGTACTGGAAAGTGTATCTAGAATGACAATTTAAAGCTTAAATAATAAAGTATTTCATTTACATTGAAAAGAAATTTGTGTAATTCAATTTAAATTGAATAAATTTTATTTATTAATTTTTTTTATTTTATTTATTTATTAATAAAAATAATTTTATTGATATAAGTTTAAGTATTTTTTAAAGAAAAAATATTTATTAATTATAGTATATTTGTATTGTAAAAGAAAATTGAAATAATTTGAAAAATTTTTATTTTAAAAGAAGATTTAATTTATTGTACCTTGGGTATCAGGGTTTATTAATTAATTAATTATTATATAAATTTTTCTCGAATTTTAAAGATTTAATTATATATAAAAATTACTGTGGAATAATTATTTTTAATATATAATTAGAAATGAAATGTTAATCGTTTTAAAATATATCTAGTTTTTTAAGAAATAAATTTAATTTAGATTTATTAAAAAAATATTTTAATTAAATTAAAATATTTTTTTAATAAAATTAATATTTTAAGGGATTAGCTTTAAAATAAATTTTTATATTTTATTTAAATTAATAATAAGTGTAAGTTTAAAAATAGCTATCATTAATAAATTTATTATAATTTATTTTATTTAAATTATTATTTATTTATAAAATTAAATTATTCATTAAAATATAAATTTTAATTTAAAAAATTTATTAATTATGATAAAATTAGTATATAAATTATTATATGAATTATTATAAATGAAAGGTTTAAATAAGGAATTCGGCAAATTAAATATATTCACCTGTTTATCAAAAACATGTCTTTTTGAATTTAATTTAAAGTCTAACCTGCCCACTGAATTTTTTGAAGGGCCGCAGTATTTTGACTGTGCGAAGGTAGCATAATCAATAGTTTTTTAATTGAAAGCTTGTATGAATGGTTGAATGAGATATATACTGTCTTTTTTAAAATTTTATAGAATTTTATTTTTTAATTAAAAAGTTAAAATAAAATTAAAGGACGAGAAGACCCTATAGATCTTTATTTTTATTATTTATAAATTAAAAAGAATAATAAAATTTATAATTTATATAAAAATTTTACTGGGGTGGTATTAAAATTTAATTAACTTTTATAATTTATTTACATTAATATATGAATAATTGATCCAATTATATTGATTAAAAATTTAAGTTACCTTAGGGATAACAGTGTAATTTTTTTTTAGAGTTCATATCGATAAAAAAGATTGCAACCTCGATGTTGAATTAAGAGTTATTTTTAGGTGTAGAAGTTTAAAGTTTAGGTCTGTTCGACCTTTAAATTCTTACATGATTTGAGTTCAAACCGGTGTAAGCCAGGTTGGTTTCTATCCTTAATAAAATTTTATTTTATAGTACGAAAGGACCTAAAATAAAAAATATAAATTTTATTATTATGAATAAAATTAATATAATTATTAAACTATTTTGGCAGATTAATGCAATAAATTTAGAATTTATAAATATAATTAAAATATAATTATAAATAGTAGTGTTTTTATAGATTATTATTTAAGTTTAGTTGGAAGATTATTATTAGTAATTTGTGTATTAGTAGGAGTAGCTTTTTTAACTTTATTAGAACAAAAAGTTTTAGGATATATTCAAATTCGGAAAGGGCCTAATAAAGTAGGATTTATTGGATTGTTACAACCATTTAGTGATGCTGTAAAATTATTTACTAAAGAAAGAACTTATCCATTATTATCTAATTATATTTTTTATTATTTTTCTCCTATTTTTTCTTTATTTTTATCTTTATTAATTTGATTATGTATTCCTTATTTAATTAAATTATATTCATTTAATTTAGGAGTATTATTTTTTTTTTGTATTACTAGTTTAGGAGTTTATACAGTAATAATTGCAGGTTGATCATCTAATTCAAATTATTCTTTATTAGGAGGATTACGAAGAGTTGCTCAAACGATTTCTTATGAAGTAAGATTAGCTTTAATTTTATTGAATTTTATTTTTTTAATTGGAAATTATTATTTTTTATTTTTTTTTGAATTTCAAAAATATTGTTGATTTATTTTATGTTGTTTTCCTTTAAGATTAGTTTGATTTGCATCATGTTTAGCTGAAACTAATCGAACACCTTTTGATTTTGCTGAGGGAGAATCTGAATTAGTTTCAGGATTTAATGTTGAATATAGAAGAGGAGGATTTGCATTAATTTTTTTAGCAGAATATTCAAGTATTTTATTTATGAGAATATTATTTTGTGTAATTTTTTTAGGAAGTGATATTTATAGTTTTTTTTTTTTAAAAACTTACAGTTATTGCTTTTATATTTATTTGAGTTCGAGGGACATTACCTCGATTTCGTTATGATAAATTAATATACACTCAAGTTTTTTTTTACGCGGTTTTTTTTTGCGCGGTATTTTTTTACGCGGTTTTTTTTACGCGGATTTTGAAATTTACGCGGTTTTCATTTACGCGGATTTTGAAATTTACGCGGTTTTCATTTACGCGGATTTTGAAATTTACGCGGTTTTCATTTACGCGGATTTTGGAATTTACGCGGTATCCATCAATGAGGTTCCCTTTATCGCGGATTCTTAAATTTAAGTGGTCTTCATTTACGCGGATTTTGAAATTTACGCGGTTTTCATTTACGCGGATTTTGAAATTTACGCGGTTTTCATTTACGCGGATTTTGAAATTTACGCGGTTTTCATTTACGCGGTTTTCATTTACGCGGCTCGTATCCCCCGCGTAAAAAAAAACCTGAGTGTATTTAGCTTGAAAAAGATTTTTACCTATATCTTTGAATTATTTATTTATTTTTATTGGTATTAAAATTTTTATTATATTTTTTATAATATAATGAATGATTTTTAGTAATAAAAAAAATTAATAGAAGATTTTACTTCTTTTTTATGTTTTCAAGACATATACTATAAAAGTTTATTAATTAGTTTAATTTATTGTCTCAATATTTTGATAATAATGGATTAAGAATAAAATAAGAAAAATATAATACAGTTAAAATTTGTCCTGTAAGTACATATGGAGTTTCTACAGGTCGAGCTCCAATTCAGGTTAATACAGAAAAAATAATAATTAAATTTCAAAATAAAATTTGATTTAATGGATAAAATTGAAATCCTCGAAATTTATTTAAGTGAATAAATGGGAGAATAAATAAAATAGCAATAGAAATTACTAATCCAATTACACCTCCTAATTTATTAGGAATTGATCGTAAAATAGCATATGCAAATAAAAAATATCATTCTGGTTGAATGTGAACAGGAGTAACTAAAGGATTTGCAGGAATAAAATTTTCAGGATCTATTAATAAATAATTAAATTTTCAAATAAAAGTTATTAAAATTCAAATAAATATAATAAATCCAATTAAATCTTTGTATACAAAATATGGATGAAAAGGAATTTTATCAATATTACTATTTAATCCTAAAGGGTTATTAGATCCAGTTTGATGTAAAAATAATAAATGGATTATAGTTATTGCTAAAATAATAAAGGGTAAAATAAAATGAAAAGTAAAAAATCGAGTTAAAGTAGCATTATCAACAGCAAATCCTCCTCAAATTCATTGAACAAGATCATTTCCTAAATATGGGATAGCAGATAATAAATTAGTAATAACTGTAGCTCCTCAAAAAGATATTTGACCTCAAGGTAAAACATATCCAAGAAATCCTGTAGCTATTACTATAAATAAAATAATTACTCCAATTATTCAAGTAGGAATAAAAATATATGAATTATAGTAAATTCCTCGTCCTACATGAATAAATAAACAAGCAAAAAAAAAGGATGCTCCATTAGCATGGCAAATTCGTAAGAATCATCCATTATTAACATCTCGATAAATATGATTAACTCTATTAAAAGCTGTTTCAATATCTGCAGTATAATGTATTGCTAAAAATAAACCAGTTAAGATTTGAATAATTAAACATAATCCTAATAAAGATCCAAAATTTCATAATGCAGAAATATTAATTGGTGTAGGTAAATCAATTAATGAATTATTTATAATTTTAATTAAGGGATGAGATTTTCGTAAAGGTTTGTTTATTCATTAATTTATTGGTCGTAAAGGACCATAATTTTTTTTTGTAATTTTTACTGTTACAAGAAGAGTTAAAAAAAGATAATTAATTAATAATAGTGTAATTATATTAGTTGGAAAATTATATATTTTATTTAAAGATAAAATATCTTCGGAAAAAAATATATTAAAATTTGTAAAAATATTTATTTCATTATTTATTAAAAAATTTTCTATTATTATATTGTCAAATATAAATATTAAAATAATTATAAATATAAAAGAAACTAAAAATAAGAAAATTAATTTAAAAGATATAGAAAATATTTCATTTGATGAAAGAGAAGTTACATAAATAAATAAAACTAGTATTCCTCCTATAAATACAAGAAATAAAATATAAGAAAATCAGAAAGTTTTTATTAATATTCCAATATTTAAAGAAATTAAAGTAGTTTGAATTAAAAGTATTAAGCCTATAGCTAAAGGATGTTTTATTTGTATAAAAATAAAAGACATTAAAAAACATAAGATTATTAAAAATATAAAAATATCAAGAAATAGTTTAATTAAAATATTAGCTTTGGGAGTTAATGATAGGAAAAATTTCTTTTTCTTGAAGTTTTAAAAAAAAATTTTTTATTTTTAGTTTACAAGACTAATGTTTTTTTTTAAACTATTAAAACTAATGACGAATTTATTTATTAATTTTATTATTATTATTATATTTATATTTAGTTGTATTACTTTTATTTCTAGACGAAAACATTTACTTTGTACTCTTTTAAGATTAGAATTTATAGTTTTAATTTTATTTTTATTTTTATTATTATATTTAAATTTTATAAATTTTGAAGGATATTTTAGAATATTTTTTTTAAGATTTTGTGTATGTGAAGGGGTTTTGGGTTTATCAATTTTAGTGTCTATAATTCGAACTCATGGAAATGATTATTTTCAAAGATTTTCAATTTTACAATGTTAAAATTTATTTTTATATTAATATTTACAATATTTTTATTTATTAATAAAAATATTTATTGAATAATTCAAAATTTATTATTTTTAGTTTCTTTTATTTTTATAATTAATATTAGATTTAATTATTATTTTTGTAAAATTTCTTATTATTTTGGAATAGATATAGTTTCTTATGGATTATTAAGAATTTGAATTTGTAGTTTAATATTAATAGCTAGAGAAAAAGTTATTCAATTAAATAATTATATTAATTTTTTTTTATTTATAATTATTTTATTATTATTATTATTAACTTTTAGTTCAATAAGAATTTTTATATTTTATTTATTTTTTGAAAGTAGATTAATTCCTACATTATTTTTAATTTTAGGGTGAGGATATCAACCAGAACGTTTACAAGCAGGAATTTATTTATTATTTTATACTTTACTAGCATCATTACCTTTATTAATTGGTATTTTTTCTATTAATATAGATTTAAATACTATAAATATATATATATACTAAGTTATATAAAAATATATAATTTTGATTTTTTATATCTATGTATAGTTTTTGCTTTTTTAGTAAAAATACCAATATTTTTAGTTCATTTATGATTACCAAAAGCTCATGTAGAAGCTCCAATTTCTGGTTCAATAATTTTAGCTGGAGTATTATTAAAATTAGGGGGATATGGTTTATTTCGAATATTTGCTTTATTACAAATTTTAGGAATAAAATTTAATTTTGTATGAATTAGAATTAGATTAATTGGAGGAGTTTTAGTAAGTTTAATTTGTTTATTACAAATAGATTTAAAAGCTTTAATTGCTTATTCATCAGTTGCTCATATAGGAATTGTTTTAGATGGTTTATTAACAATAAGTTATTGAGGATTAAATGGAGCATATAGATTAATAATTGCTCATGGTTTATGTTCTTCAGGACTTTTTTGTTTGGCTAATATTAGATATGAACGAATAAGAAGACGAAGATTATTAATTAATAAAGGTATAATGAATTTTATACCTAGATTATCTTTATGATGATTTTTATTATGTTCAAGAAATATGGCAGCTCCTCCTACTTTAAATTTATTAGGTGAAATTTCTTTAATAAATAGAATTATTAGATGATCTTGATTGACAATAATTGGTTTAATATTTTTATCATTTTTTAGAGCAGCTTATACATTATATTTATTTGCTTATAGACAACATGGAAAATTTTATTCTAGAGTTTCATTTTTTTCAACGGGATTAATTCGAGAATATTTATTATTAATAATACATTGATTACCTTTAAATTTATTAATTATAAAAAGAAATTTTTTTATATTATGACTTTAATTTAAATAGTTTAATTAAAATATTGATTTGTGGTGTCAAAGATATGAATTTTCATTTTAGATCATGTTAAATTTAAATTATTGTAAAAATAGTTTTTATATTTTATTATTTATTAGTATTATATTATTTATATTTAGATTAAAATTTTTATTAATTAATTTAGTTTATTTTATTGAATGAGAAATTATTTCTTTACATTCTATATCAATTGTTATAGTTTTTTTATTTGATTGAATAAGTTTAATATTTATATCATTTGTTTTATTTATTTCTTGTTTAGTAATTTTTTATAGAAAACAATACATAGAAGAAGATTTTAATATTAATCGATTTATTTTATTAGTATTAATATTTGTATTATCAATAATAATATTAATTATTAGACCAAATTTAATTAGAATTTTATTAGGTTGAGATGGTTTAGGATTAGTTTCTTATTGTTTAGTAATTTATTTTCAAAATGTAAAATCTTATAATGCAGGAATATTAACTGCATTATCTAATCGTATTGGAGATGTTGCCTTATTATTAGCTATTGCTTGAATATTAAATTATGGTAGATGAAATTATATTTATTATTTAGAAATTATAAAAAAAGATTTTTGTATAATAATTATTGGTTATTTAGTAATATTGGCTGCCATAACAAAAAGAGCACAAATTCCTTTTTCTTCTTGATTACCTGCAGCTATAGCAGCTCCTACTCCTGTATCAGCATTAGTTCATTCATCAACTTTAGTAACAGCTGGAGTTTATTTATTAATTCGTTTTAATTTATTAATTATTGATAGAAAAATTAGTCAAATTTTATTATTAATTTCTGGTTTAACAATATTTATGGCTGGATTAGGAGCTAATTTTGAATTTGATTTTAAAAAAATTATTGCTTTATCTACTTTAAGACAATTAGGTTTAATAATAAGAATTTTGTCAATGGGATATATAAAATTAGCTTTTTTTCATTTATTAACTCATGCTTTATTTAAAGCATTATTATTTATATGTGCAGGTGTTGTAATTCATTGCATAAGAAATATTCAAGATATTCGATTTATAGGAAATTTAAGAATAAGAATACCAATAGTGTGTGGATGTTTTAATGTAGCTAATTTAGCTTTATGTGGAATACCTTTTTTAGCAGGGTTTTATTCTAAAGATTTAATACTAGAAATAGTAAGAATGTCGTATTTAAATTGTTTTTCTTTTTTTTTTCTACAGGTTTAACTGTTTGTTATTCTTTTCGATTAGTATATTATTTAATAACAGGAGAATATAATGGAATTTCTTTAAATAAATTAAGAGAAAATAGATGAACAATAATTTTTGGTATTTTTTGATTAATATTTATGGCTGTTATTGGAGGAAGAATATTAAATTGATTAATATTTTTTAATCCGGTAATAGTTTGTTTACCTTTTATAATAAAAATTTTAACATTATTAGTTTGTGTATTAGGTGGATAATTTGGTTATTTAATTTTTTTTTTTTTTTTTTCCTTCGTTTATTTGAAATGGACTTTTTAACCATTGGTCATTCGAGTCCATTTAGTATGCGCTGAATTACATTGCATTTGTTACATGTCATGTTTTCTCCTAACCGCAATTCAAATATCATTGTAAATTTTAATATTCTTGAGAAATTTCAACATCTTTTGGGCCCTATTTTTATCATCTGCTAAAGCTTCACGTAAATTTGATGGTACTTCAGTCTTGTCTCTTTCGTCTTCCAGTCCGGGGCAGTTGACAATTATATGTTTTACGGTCAATCTATCGTTGCACCATGGACATCTTGGTGATTCTTCTCGTTGTAGTAGGTGCCGATGTGTCAATTTGGTATGTCCTATGCGAAGCCTAGTCAATATTACGTCATCCTTTCTGTTTCCTGTTATTGCTTCTGTGTAAGGTAGGACAGAAGATTTTACTTCACGTAAATTGGTGTTTCTAGTAGCTGTCCACGATTCCTGCCACTTCCATAGCATTCGTTTCTTAATAGCCGTCTTAAGATCATCGAATTCAATCATGTCTAATTCATTGCCTTGGATTTCTAATGCGCGTTTAGCTTCTTGGTCAGCTCTCTCATTGCCGGGGATGCCTTGGTGTCCTGGCACCCAACATATTTGTATTGCTGTTCCATTTCTTGTAGCTTCTCTGTAAAGCTTCGCGACTTCATCTCGCCACCTGCTTTTAATTTTAAACTTTTCTATCGCTGTTACCGCACTCAAAGAATCGGTACATATTAGATAGGCCCCCACACTTGGTTGGTTTGCCACCCAAGAAAGAGCCTCTATTATAGCTAAGCATTCGGCAGCATAGATGCTACCCATATCACTGATTCGTTTGCGGATTACCGTTTCGCCACTGATCACACTGAAACCTGAACGCGAGCCGCGCTTCGACCCATCGGTGTATATAGCTTGGTATATTCGGTAACGTGTAGCCTTTCTGCTTGCAAATTGTCGACGTATTTCCTCCGCCGTAGCTCCACTTTGCACGTAGAAGAGAAATGTTTTGTCCACTGGTATTTTTGTTCTTTCCCATGGTGCCGTTTTGGGCTGCGAGAAAGCTAGGAGTATAGGGAGGTCTATTTTCAATTGATGTATGATTTGCTCACCTCTTTGTGAGACCGTGGTGAGTTCGACGACTGATTTTTGGTTCCACAATTCCCCTGAGCTGATTTCGTACTCTGATGATGAGCTGTTTGCTGTGCTGCTTGATGGGCTTCTTGGTGGGCTGGATTTTTGCTGCTCGGTTATGTCTCTATTTGCTGATTTCTTTGCTGCATAGATTGATGTTTTCTGTTCAAATAACTGTTTGATGCCTGGAATACCTGTTTCTGCTTGCAGGCTTTCAATTGGGCTGGTGTGAAAAGCTCCGCATATTATCCTAAGTCCTGAATTGTGGACTGTTGCCAGCATCTTCAAAGTTTGTGAGTTCATTGCCGATAGAACAGGCGCTGCGTAGAGTAGCTTTTCTAAAACGGTTGCTCGATATAGTTTTGTTAGAGTTTTCCTATCACCGCCCCAGTTTGTTTTCGCTACACATCTGATCACATTAATTCTTTGCTGGCATGAGGCTTTTAATTCTTCTGAGTATTCTTTGAATCGTAAGCACTGATCCAAGATTATTCCGAGGCATCTTTGGCTCTTCTTTCGAGGTATGATTTGGTTATTCAGTGTTAGGTTATTGTTTGCAATTGCGATGCGTTTTTTCGGGTTTTTGAACACTACGGTGGCGCTTTTTTCCGCTGAAATAGAAAAACCAGTTTGCTCCTGCCAATCGTGTATACCCTTCAACGCCTTTTCCAAAAGACATTCAACTTCCATTGCAGTATACCCAGATGCTAAAATGACAACGTCGTCTGCGTACAGTAGAATTTTGACGCCCTCTGGGAGGAAATCGGCGATCGTGTTCACTGCAACCAAGAACAGCGTTACGCTGAGCACTGAGCCTTGACACAAGCCTGTTTCCATGGTTTTGTTTCCCGATATCTGCCCATTTGCAATTACTTGAAAAGTCCTTCTTTTGAGCGACTGTTGTAGGTACTTCAACAATCGACCACCAATGCTCCAGTCACTGAGTTTGTTCAGTATGCTTCTCCTCCACGTAGTATCGTAGGCTTTTTGTATGTCTAAAAATACAGCTTGAACATATTTGTTGCTACTCCATGCTTCGCGAATTGCTGTATCCAGTTCTGCAAGGTGGTCGACGGTAGTCCTGCCTTTACGAAAGGCATATTGATGGTCGTGAATCAAATTTCTTGATTCCAGAATGTGGACCAGACGGTTATTAACCATTCGTTCAAATACCTTGTTCAGGCAACTGTTAAGGTATATTGGCCTGTAGCTTCCTGGGTTTGATCTCTCTCCTTTGTTTTTGTAGATAGGCACCACTATTGACTTGGTCCAGCATTCAGGGAAAATTGATTCGACCCATAGACGGTTGTAGGTATCAAGCAGTTTAGCTTTACAGTCGTGTGGAAGCATTGCTATCATGCTGTAATGGACGTTATCATGCCCCGGGGAAGATCCTTTCAGCCCTTCCATGGCTTCTTCCAGTTCGTATGCTGAGAACAGCTGGTCATAACTAGTTTCTATTTGCTCTGGTATCAATAGTGGAGTGCTCTCCGTCTGGCGTTTGTACTGTTGGAAAGAAAGTGGGTACCGATTGTTGCTGGAAACAGATTGAAAATGTTCTGCCAAAGACTCAACGATTTGTTTGTCTTCCGTAGCTAGTACTCCTTCCGTCTTGATACCATTTATTCGGGTGCTGGTGGTTTTCCCTTGAATTTTCCGAAAATTGGTCCACATTTCTTTCAATGGTGTGGTCACTGTGAAGCTGTTAACGAACTCCTTCCATGATGCTTTCTGTGATTTGGTGATTGCTTCTCTGGCGGCCAGTCGTGCTGCTCGAAATTCCTCTGCAAGTTTGCTTCGATTGGAGTGTTTAGCGTTTTTCGATCTCAGTCTTCGAAGGGCTTTCCGACGAGTCTTGACAGCCGCTGCTACTTCATCGTTCCACCAGGGAACTGTTGTTTTCCTAACTACGCCGCTTGAAAGGGGGATGGACGCTTCTGCTGCTTTTATTATTTCCGATGTTATCAGTTCGATCTGTCTTTCCGCATTTTCCACGTGATGGAATTGAACGATGCTTTGATACATGGTCCAATCCGCTTCTTCAATCTTCCATCTGGGCCGGGTGGTCCTACTACGCGTTAGTTCTGGAACTGTGACGATTAGAGGCAAGTGGTCACTCCCGTGGGCATCCTGAGCAACTTCAAAGTCGAATTGTCCGGCAATTTCGGCTGAGCAGAGTGCTACGTCGATACACGATTCTGTTCCGTTCGAGTGCTGTATGTATGTGGAATCACCATTGTTTAATACCGCAAGATCATGCTCCTCCATTATCGCTTCAATCACTTTACCGCGTGCACTGGTGGTGTTTGATCCCCAAAGGGTATGGTGCGCATTAATATCCCCACAGACTAATATTGGTTTGGGTAATTGATCTAAGATCGATGTAATTTCACAATTCTTAAGAGGTTTTCCGGGTGGCAAATATATATTAAGTATGGTTATGTTTAGTGGGGGACCTACCTTGACAGCAATAGCTTCCAGCTCACTGTTGATAGCAATTAGTTTATATTCGATGTCCGCTTTGATGGCCGTGATTACGCCACCTGCTGCTCTCTTTCCGTTTTTTCTAGGTCGGTGTATTGTCTGGAATCCCTTGATGTTGCACTCATTTGGAGATGTGCACATTGTTTCCTGGAGGCAGATGATTAGGGGTTGCCTTTCTGCTATGAGTAGTTGGAGCTCTGGTCTTCCTGTACGTAGTCCTTGGATGTTCCAAGAGATGATGGATGGTTGGTTATCTGACATTCGACGTGTAGATGATTTCGTTGTGTTAGTCATTTTGATTAGCTTTAACATTTTTGGGCTCAAATCTCCATGTCACTTTCTCTCTCGGCTTCCGATGCGCAAGTTGTTGCTTCTGGCGGCTGCTTTTTTTTAGGTCTTCCTGGTTTTCTTTTTGGTCGTACATTGTTGGATTTTTCGTCACTACTGATGTAAATTTCGTTGCTTTTCTTAATTCGTTTTGGTTGTGGGGTGGGTGAATTTGGGTTTTTTATGCCGGTATCGTTGGTCTCGTGAGTTGGTGAGCGTTGCTGTTTACTGGTGCTTGGTCTGATGATAGTGTCTTCTTTTGAAGTTTGAGTTGGATTATTTGTTTGCGTTGGTTTCTGATCTACTATCTGAATTGGGCGGGAGCTCGGTATACCACACGAGCATTTGCAGTTGCAAGTTCGTACGTTGATCCCGACTCTCTCTGCGTAGCTTGCATTTTGTCCTGTCGTCTGATCCACAATTTTCTTAGCTTCCCAGTGTGTCAATCCACGATCAATTTTTACTCGTACGACTTCGTTTTCCTTTATCCAGACGGGACAATTGACACTTATAGTTGAATGGGCTTGTTCACAGTTTGCGCATTTTGAAGGTCGGTCACATTTGTCTGCGTGGTGTTTTTCGCTGCAGTTTGCGCAAATTCTTTCCTGTTTACAGTGTTTACCGAGATGCCCAAATTGAAGACACTGGAAGCATCTTAACGGGCGTGGGTAGTATGGACGTGCTGCTACTTTGCGGAACCCAACTTTCACTTCTGAGGGCATCTTTGCTGATCCGATAGTCAGTATAAATGTTGCGGTTTTGACTAGCTTTCCATCTTGTTTTCTCATGATTCGATCCACTTTCGTGACAGTTTGATCTCGCATCTCTTCCAGAATTTCACCATCTTCCACATAAAAAAGGTCTTGACAAGTTATCACAACTCTGCAGGTATTTAGAGACACGTGTTCGGTAACTTCTACGTTTATTTCGCTGGTCATATTCTTCAGTTGTTTGAGGCTGTTCGCTTGTTTTTCCGTCTTCGTTTGCACTAATATTTGCCCATCTCGGATTCTTTTGACATTGGATACGTCACCACAGCAGTTTCTGATGACTTTGTCGATCAGGAAAGGTGAGACTTTCTCCAACGATTGTCCTTCATCCGTGCGCCTAATGACGAGAAAGCGTCCATCTTGTCGTTGAGGTATCTGCCCTAACGCAGGGAAACCACTCCCGCCTAGTGCAGGGACTCCGCCACTGCCGCCATGTGGCGGCATGGCTATTCCGCAATTACGTTATTAGGTTATGTATTGTTTGCCTTTCACTTGTGAACGAATACCACTACTTGCCTATTGTTCTTTGTTCTTCGTGACGCACCAACTTCGGTGCGGTTTTTAAATTGCGACTACCACGTTGTATGCACAAAATAAATTTTTAATTTCACCTTCAATTTCACAGAATTCACTATATCCTTCAACGCACTTTTCCGTAGTTTAACGAATTCTAACACGTGTGAGTTTTTCCGCTGGTTTTACGCTTTGGAACGATACGAATAAACCGAATGAACTTGGCAGATAAAAACCGCGTGTGCCTCTCTCCGTATCACGAACTCGACTGATTATTTAATTAATAATGTTTCTTTTTTTTTTTTTTTTTTATAAATAAATCTATTTATTTTTATAATTTTAGAAGATTTTTTGGAAGAATATGATTTATACCAATAATTTCTACTTTTGGATTAGTAAAAATTTTTTTATTAATTGGATTTATAAGATTAAAAATTTTTGATCAAGGATGAAGAGAATATTTTGGAGGACAATTATTATATATTCAATTAAAAAATTATTCTTTATATATTCAAGAATTTCAGAATAATAATTTAAAAATTTATTTATTGAGATATATAATATGAGTATTTATTTTAGTTACTTTATTATTTTTTAAATTATTTAAATAGCTTATATATAGAGCATAATATTGAAGATATTAAGGAAATTATTTTAATTTTTAAATAAAGTATTTATAAAAAAAAATATTTTTATTTTTATATTGAAAATATAATGTTTTAATTAAACTATATAAATAAAATATGATGATCAAGAAAAAGCTGCTAACTTTTTTTCTTTAATGGTTTAATTCCATTTATATTTTTAAAAATTAATTTAATTGGAATATAAATATTCATTGAAATCATTAACAGTGATATACCTCTTTTTTGGTTTCAATTAAAGTAAGATAAATTGAAAATATCAATATTTTTTAAATGCAAATTAAATGTTATAATTGACTATTATCCTAAAATAAGGATGATTAAACATCTATGATTAGGTCGAAACTAATTGCACTTTATTGCTTCATATTTAATAATTAATTATTTCATTCTAATATTCCTTGATTTCATTCATGGTAAAGTCCAATTAATAAAATTAAAATGAAAAATAATCTTGTAATAATTCAGTTAATTAAATTTGATGATTTAATAATTAAAATTATTGGTAAAATTAAAGCAATTTCAACATCAAAAATTAAGAAAATAATTGCAATTAAAAAAAATCGTAGGGAAAAAGGTAATCGTGAATAATTTATTGGATCAAATCCACATTCAAATGGTGAACATTTTTCTCGATCTATAATAGTTTTTTTTGATAAGAAAGTTGCAATTATTATTATGATAATGGTAATAATTAAAATAATGATACTTATAATAAAAATTAATATAATTATTTATACTAAAATAAATTAGTCCTTATGATTGGAAGTCAAATATACAAATATATACTTTATAAATTAACTACCTCATCAATAAATAGAAATATATAAAAATAATCAAACTACATCAACAAAATGTCAATATCAAGCTGCAGCTTCAAATCCAAAATGATGTCTTTTTGAAAAATGATTATTAATATGACGAAAAAAACATACTGTTAAAAATGTAGTTCCAATTAATACATGAAGACCATGAAATCCAGTTGCTATAAAAAAGGTTGATCCATAAGTTCTGTCTGCAATAGTAAATGGTGATTCAATATATTCATAAGCTTGTAAAATTGAGAAATAAATTCCTAATAAAATTGTAAAAAATAAACTTTGTGTAGTTTGAGTATGATTATTTTCTATTAAGCTATGATGTGCTCATGTAACAGTAACTCCAGAAGCAAGTAAAATTGCTGTATTTAATAAAGGAATTTGAAAAGGATTAAATGGAATAATTCCTATAGGTGGTCAGTTTATACCTAATTCAATAGTTGGTGATAAACTTCTATGAAAAAAAGATCAAAAAAATGAAATAAAAAAAAAAATTCAGAAATAATAAATAAAATTATACCTCATCGTAATCCTAATGTAACTGAAAATGAGTGAAGTCCTTGAAATGTACCTTCTCGTGAAATATCTCGTCATCATTGATATATAGTTATTAGAATAATAATATTTCCTAAAATAAATAGTGATATATTATATTGGTGAAATCATTGAGTAAATCCTGTAACGGTTGTTATTGTTCCAATAGCACCAGTTAAGGGTCATGGTCTATAATCAACTAAATGAAAAGGATGATTTGAATGAGTTGTCATTAATTAGTTTCACTTGAATAAAGTGTTCTTAATACAGAAAATACATAAGATTGAATAATTGCAACTGCTGATTCTAAAATTAATAGAGCAATTTGAGTAATTAAAATTAATGATAAAATAATATAAGATGTTGATATAGGGCCTGTATTTCCTAATAAAGTTAATAAAAGATGACCTGCAATTATATTGGCAGTTAATCGAACAGCTAAAGTTCCTGGTCGAATTACATTTCTAATAGTTTCAATACATACTATGAAAGGTATTAAAATACCTGGAGTACCTTGAGGAACTAAATGGGTAAATATATGTTGGGTATGACAAATTCATCCATATAATATAAAACTTAATCAAAGAGGAAAAGCTAATGTTAAAGTTAAAGTTAAATGACTAGTTCTAGTAAAAATATAAGGAAATAGTCCTAAAAAATTATTAAATATAATTAAAGAAAAAAGTGAAATAAATAAAAATGTTCTTCCATTGTGAATATTAGAATTTAATAGAAGTTTAAATTCTTTATGAAGAGTTAAAGATAAATTATTTCAAATAATTTGAAATCGATTTGGTATTAATCAAAAAGAAAAAGGAATAATTAATAATCCTAAAAATGTTCTTAATCAATTTAATGATAAATTTATAATTGAAGTAGAAGGATCAAATATAGAAAATAAGTTTGTTATCATTTTCAAGATATAGAAACCCAAAACTCCCAAGTATTTGAAATTATTAAATTAAAATTTGTGGTTGCTATTGAAATTGACAAAATGATAGTATCGCCCCTTTGGCGATTGTTTACTTTTTAGGTCCCACCTATCAGCAGTGAAGTATCGCCTTTACGTTTTTTTACTATAACTACCGTTCTACACCACCGATTTCGTCCGTTTTTTTTTCAATAGCGATCATTGTTACTATTTACAGCTGGTAGCAGCTTGATAATCCTAAAAAAATACGAAAATAACAGTTTCGCCTCTAAACTGCTGGCAAAAAAAAGTATCGCCCTGTTTGTTTGCATGGAGCGTGGAGGGCGAAACTTTAAATAAAGAAACAAAAATACAGTTTCGCCCGTTGTATTTTTTGCTATAGTTTAAGAAAGCAATATCGTAGAATCAAACTTTTTAGGTTAATTTGTTGCGTTTCAAAGCCCTCATTCGCATGTATGAAAAAAGCCTTATGTTTACATTTGTAAGTATCGCCGTTTTCACAAAAAAACGTTGAAATGAAATCGCAGCTCCTGATATCACGTTATCTCTGAAGTGCATGCGTGCATAGTTCCAAATATTACTTCGACATCGACTTTTTCTAAAGGTGACTTCCCAGTAGTATCCTTGATTTGAATTATTATCGCTAATCCTAATGCCAAAGAACAAATAAAAACCTCTCGAAAACGAAGCGTTTGGGAAAATCATCATCATTACGGGAATTTTCATTTTCACGAAACTTTTCGATAACCTTCCGTCACTTACGTTAATTCACTGGGTGCACAGTGCCCTGAAAATCTAGCGAAATCGTCTTAGGGCACCAGCGGGTCTGTAAAGAATACTAAAAATTAATCTCTATTCCATAATTTTCAGTTCAGCAATTCGAGAGATCGTGCTCACCGCAAGCCATGAAAAATAGACTACGTTGTGAAGCGAAATCACGGTTAAATAAAAAATAAAACTATTAAAAAAATTCAAATAGTTTATAATTTTCACAAACTTATTAGGAAAAATCTCCAAAAAAGAAATGTACCTATTAATGTGAAACACAGCGACTAATACATACAATAAAGACCCATTTTTATCAGTCTCATGGTGTATTTTAGGCTGACAAAATGGGGACATTGACTAAATCGGGCAATTTTTTTTCAGCGGCGTAGCCAGAAATTCGGTTTGGTGAAAATCGATCATACTGTCCAAACGGCATAATTTCGAAACCGTAATTTTTGAAGGTTTAAAATTATGCAGAATTAATTTTTCAGAAAATAGTAACAGAGTTCGTGTCTTTAGCGAATTTGTTGAGACTTTTTTGTAGTCATGAATATCAACCTGAGAAAATTCACCATAAATACTTTTTGGACGATATGCCGCCAAAATTATTTTATCAAATGATGCGCTGTTTAACGTTTGTAAAACTCATCGAAGATACTAAACCTCCGAAATTGGCGGTTTCAAAATGATGCTATCTTGACCTTAAATTACTGTTTTTAAACATTTGACTTATGCATATAATTGGTCATACAACAAAAATCAAATGCTCATCAAAATCGATCAGGACCTGCTAGAGTCGAATGGAAATCGTCTTTTTCATAAATTTCTCTCTACATTCGGAAAGTGTTATCCTCGTTATTAATCATTTTACGTTTTCGTCTCAACTCGACGCATTCCCAAAATAAAAACCTGTTTTAATCCACCTAATGGTGCAATTGTGCTTGTCTCATTTGTCCAGACTACGATTCCATGGCTGGTTATATTCAATACAATGGTGGAAATGAATATTACTTGTTCAGTACGATTTGCACATACATACAACGGATCGACAGCCACGATTTTGAGATACTATTTGATACTGAAACATCGCTTGAAACCAGCGGCGGATCATGGAGAAAGATCCGGGAGGTCCAGGTCCTGCCGAAAATTTTCAACTTGTTAAGTAATTTTAAACTAGTTTTAATTTTAAAGTAGCAACCCCTTACTGCATACTCC
>NW_026683865.1:0-18936 GCF_030247195.1 Topomyia yanbarensis | reverse complement strand
TCTTTGTCTTGTCTTTGTCTTGTCTTTGTCTTGTCTTTGTCTTGTCTTTGTCTTGTCTTTGTCTTGTCTTTGTCTTGTCTTTGTCTTGTCTTTGTCTTGTCTTTGTCTTGTCTTTGTCTTGTCTTTGTCTTGTCTTTGTCTTGTCTTTGTCTTGTCTTTGTCTTGTCTTTGTCTTGTCTTTGTCTTGTCTTTGTCTTGTCTTTGTCTTGTCTTTGTCTTGTCTTTGTCTTGTCTTTGTCTTGTCTTTGTCTTGTCTTTGTCTTGTCTTTGTCTTGTCTTTGTCTTGTCTTTGTCTTGTCTTTGTCTTGTCTTTGTCTTGTCTTTGTCTTGTCTTTGTCTTGTCTTTGTCTTGTCTTTGTCTTGTCTTTGTCTTGTCTTTGTCTTGTCTTTGTCTTGTCTTTGTCTTGTCTTTGTCTTGTCTTTGTCTTGTCTTTGTCTTGTCTTTGTCTTGTCTTTGTCTTGTCTTTGTCTTGTCTTTGTCTTGTCTTTGTCTTGTCTTTGTCTTGTCTTTGTCTTGTCTTTGTCTTGTCTTTGTCTTGTCTTTGTCTTGTCTTTGTCTTGTCTTTGTCTTGTCTTTGTCTTGTCTTTGTCTTGTCTTTGTCTTGTCTTTGTCTTGTCTTTGTCTTGTCTTTGTCTTGTCTTTGTCTTGTCTTTGTCTTGTCTTTGTCTTGTCTTTGTCTTGTCTTTGTCTTGTCTTTGTCTTGTCTTTGTCTTGTCTTTGTCTTGTCTTTGTCTTGTCTTTGTCTTGTCTTTGTCTTGTCTTTGTCTTGTCTTTGTCTTGTCTTTGTCTTGTCTTTGTCTTGTCTTTGTCTTGTCTTTGTCTTGTCTTTGTCTTGTCTTTGTCTTGTCTTTGTCTTGTCTTTGTCTTGTCTTTGTCTTGTCTTTGTCTTGTCTTTGTCTTGTCTTTGTCTTGTCTTTGTCTTGTCTTTGTCTTGTCTTTGTCTTGTCTTTGTCTTGTCTTTGTCTTGTCTTTGTCTTGTCTTTGTCTTGTCTTTGTCTTGTCTTTGTCTTGTCTTTGTCTTGTCTTTGTCTTGTCTTTGTCTTGTCTTTGTCTTGTCTTTGTCTTGTCTTTGTCTTGTCTTTGTCTTGTCTTTGTCTTGTCTTTGTCTTGTCTTTGTCTTGTCTTTGTCTTGTCTTTGTCTTGTCTTTGTCTTGTCTTTGTCTTGTCTTTGTCTTGTCTTTGTCTTGTCTTTGTCTTGTCTTTGTCTTGTCTTTGTCTTGTCTTTGTCTTGTCTTTGTCTTGTCTTTGTCTTGTCTTTGTCTTGTCTTTGTCTTGTCTTTGTCTTGTCTTTGTCTTGTCTTTGTCTTGTCTTTGTCTTGTCTTTGTCTTGTCTTTGTCTTGTCTTTGTCTTGTCTTTGTCTTGTCTTTGTCTTGTCTTTGTCTTGTCTTTGTCTTGTCTTTGTCTTGTCTTTGTCTTGTCTTTGTCTTGTCTTTGTCTTGTCTTTGTCTTGTCTTTGTCTTGTCTTTGTCTTGTCTTTGTCTTGTCTTTGTCTTGTCTTTGTCTTGTCTTTGTCTTGTCTTTGTCTTGTCTTTGTCTTGTCTTTGTCTTGTCTTTGTCTTGTCTTTGTCTTGTCTTTGTCTTGTCTTTGTCTTGTCTTTGTCTTGTCTTTGTCTTGTCTTTGTCTTGTCTTTGTCTTGTCTTTGTCTTGTCTTTGTCTTGTCTTTGTCTTGTCTTTGTCTTGTCTTTGTCTTGTCTTTGTCTTGTCTTTGTCTTGTCTTTGTCTTGTCTTTGTCTTGTCTTTGTCTTGTCTTTGTCTTGTCTTTGTCTTGTCTTTGTCTTGTCTTTGTCTTGTCTTTGTCTTGTCTTTGTCTTGTCTTTGTCTTGTCTTTGTCTTGTCTTTGTCTTGTCTTTGTCTTGTCTTTGTCTTGTCTTTGTCTTGTCTTTGTCTTGTCTTTGTCTTGTCTTTGTCTTGTCTTTGTCTTGTCTTTGTCTTGTCTTTGTCTTGTCTTTGTCTTGTCTTTGTCTTGTCTTTGTCTTGTCTTTGTCTTGTCTTTGTCTTGTCTTTGTCTTGTCTTTGTCTTGTCTTTGTCTTGTCTTTGTCTTGTCTTTGTCTTGTCTTTGTCTTGTCTTTGTCTTGTCTTTGTCTTGTCTTTGTCTTGTCTTTGTCTTGTCTTTGTCTTGTCTTTGTCTTGTCTTTGTCTTGTCTTTGTCTTGTCTTTGTCTTGTCTTTGTCTTGTCTTTGTCTTGTCTTTGTCTTGTCTTTGTCTTGTCTTTGTCTTGTCTTTGTCTTGTCTTTGTCTTGTCTTTGTCTTGTCTTTGTCTTGTCTTTGTCTTGTCTTTGTCTTGTCTTTGTCTTGTCTTTGTCTTGTCTTTGTCTTGTCTTTGTCTTGTCTTTGTCTTGTCTTTGTCTTGTCTTTGTCTTGTCTTTGTCTTGTCTTTGTCTTGTCTTTGTCTTGTCTTTGTCTTGTCTTTGTCTTGTCTTTGTCTTGTCTTTGTCTTGTCTTTGTCTTGTCTTTGTCTTGTCTTTGTCTTGTCTTTGTCTTGTCTTTGTCTTGTCTTTGTCTTGTCTTTGTCTTGTCTTTGTCTTGTCTTTGTCTTGTCTTTGTCTTGTCTTTGTCTTGTCTTTGTCTTGTCTTTGTCTTGTCTTTGTCTTGTCTTTGTCTTGTCTTTGTCTTGTCTTTGTCTTGTCTTTGTCTTGTCTTTGTCTTGTCTTTGTCTTGTCTTTGTCTTGTCTTTGTCTTGTCTTTGTCTTGTCTTTGTCTTGTCTTTGTCTTGTCTTTGTCTTGTCTTTGTCTTGTCTTTGTCTTGTCTTTGTCTTGTCTTTGTCTTGTCTTTGTCTTGTCTTTGTCTTGTCTTTGTCTTGTCTTTGTCTTGTCTTTGTCTTGTCTTTGTCTTGTCTTTGTCTTGTCTTTGTCTTGTCTTTGTCTTGTCTTTGTCTTGTCTTTGTCTTGTCTTTGTCTTGTCTTTGTCTTGTCTTTGTCTTGTCTTTGTCTTGTCTTTGTCTTGTCTTTGTCTTGTCTTTGTCTTGTCTTTGTCTTGTCTTTGTCTTGTCTTTGTCTTGTCTTTGTCTTGTCTTTGTCTTGTCTTTGTCTTGTCTTTGTCTTGTCTTTGTCTTGTCTTTGTCTTGTCTTTGTCTTGTCTTTGTCTTGTCTTTGTCTTGTCTTTGTCTTGTCTTTGTCTTGTCTTTGTCTTGTCTTTGTCTTGTCTTTGTCTTGTCTTTGTCTTGTCTTTGTCTTGTCTTTGTCTTGTCTTTGTCTTGTCTTTGTCTTGTCTTTGTCTTGTCTTTGTCTTGTCTTTGTCTTGTCTTTGTCTTGTCTTTGTCTTGTCTTTGTCTTGTCTTTGTCTTGTCTTTGTCTTGTCTTTGTCTTGTCTTTGTCTTGTCTTTGTCTTGTCTTTGTCTTGTCTTTGTCTTGTCTTTGTCTTGTCTTTGTCTTGTCTTTGTCTTGTCTTTGTCTTGTCTTTGTCTTGTCTTTGTCTTGTCTTTGTCTTGTCTTTGTCTTGTCTTTGTCTTGTCTTTGTCTTGTCTTTGTCTTGTCTTTGTCTTGTCTTTGTCTTGTCTTTGTCTTGTCTTTGTCTTGTCTTTGTCTTGTCTTTGTCTTGTCTTTGTCTTGTCTTTGTCTTGTCTTTGTCTTGTCTTTGTCTTGTCTTTGTCTTGTCTTTGTCTTGTCTTTGTCTTGTCTTTGTCTTGTCTTTGTCTTGTCTTTGTCTTGTCTTTGTCTTGTCTTTGTCTTGTCTTTGTCTTGTCTTTGTCTTGTCTTTGTCTTGTCTTTGTCTTGTCTTTGTCTTGTCTTTGTCTTGTCTTTGTCTTGTCTTTGTCTTGTCTTTGTCTTGTCTTTGTCTTGTCTTTGTCTTGTCTTTGTCTTGTCTTTGTCTTGTCTTTGTCTTGTCTTTGTCTTGTCTTTGTCTTGTCTTTGTCTTGTCTTTGTCTTGTCTTTGTCTTGTCTTTGTCTTGTCTTTGTCTTGTCTTTGTCTTGTCTTTGTCTTGTCTTTGTCTTGTCTTTGTCTTGTCTTTGTCTTGTCTTTGTCTTGTCTTTGTCTTGTCTTTGTCTTGTCTTTGTCTTGTCTTTGTCTTGTCTTTGTCTTGTCTTTGTCTTGTCTTTGTCTTGTCTTTGTCTTGTCTTTGTCTTGTCTTTGTCTTGTCTTTGTCTTGTCTTTGTCTTGTCTTTGTCTTGTCTTTGTCTTGTCTTTGTCTTGTCTTTGTCTTGTCTTTGTCTTGTCTTTGTCTTGTCTTTGTCTTGTCTTTGTCTTGTCTTTGTCTTGTCTTTGTCTTGTCTTTGTCTTGTCTTTGTCTTGTCTTTGTCTTGTCTTTGTCTTGTCTTTGTCTTGTCTTTGTCTTGTCTTTGTCTTGTCTTTGTCTTGTCTTTGTCTTGTCTTTGTCTTGTCTTTGTCTTGTCTTTGTCTTGTCTTTGTCTTGTCTTTGTCTTGTCTTTGTCTTGTCTTTGTCTTGTCTTTGTCTTGTCTTTGTCTTGTCTTTGTCTTGTCTTTGTCTTGTCTTTGTCTTGTCTTTGTCTTGTCTTTGTCTTGTCTTTGTCTTGTCTTTGTCTTGTCTTTGTCTTGTCTTTGTCTTGTCTTTGTCTTGTCTTTGTCTTGTCTTTGTCTTGTCTTTGTCTTGTCTTTGTCTTGTCTTTGTCTTGTCTTTGTCTTGTCTTTGTCTTGTCTTTGTCTTGTCTTTGTCTTGTCTTTGTCTTGTCTTTGTCTTGTCTTTGTCTTGTCTTTGTCTTGTCTTTGTCTTGTCTTTGTCTTGTCTTTGTCTTGTCTTTGTCTTGTCTTTGTCTTGTCTTTGTCTTGTCTTTGTCTTGTCTTTGTCTTGTCTTTGTCTTGTCTTTGTCTTGTCTTTGTCTTGTCTTTGTCTTGTCTTTGTCTTGTCTTTGTCTTGTCTTTGTCTTGTCTTTGTCTTGTCTTTGTCTTGTCTTTGTCTTGTCTTTGTCTTGTCTTTGTCTTGTCTTTGTCTTGTCTTTGTCTTGTCTTTGTCTTGTCTTTGTCTTGTCTTTGTCTTGTCTTTGTCTTGTCTTTGTCTTGTCTTTGTCTTGTCTTTGTCTTGTCTTTGTCTTGTCTTTGTCTTGTCTTTGTCTTGTCTTTGTCTTGTCTTTGTCTTGTCTTTGTCTTGTCTTTGTCTTGTCTTTGTCTTGTCTTTGTCTTGTCTTTGTCTTGTCTTTGTCTTGTCTTTGTCTTGTCTTTGTCTTGTCTTTGTCTTGTCTTTGTCTTGTCTTTGTCTTGTCTTTGTCTTGTCTTTGTCTTGTCTTTGTCTTGTCTTTGTCTTGTCTTTGTCTTGTCTTTGTCTTGTCTTTGTCTTGTCTTTGTCTTGTCTTTGTCTTGTCTTTGTCTTGTCTTTGTCTTGTCTTTGTCTTGTCTTTGTCTTGTCTTTGTCTTGTCTTTGTCTTGTCTTTGTCTTGTCTTTGTCTTGTCTTTGTCTTGTCTTTGTCTTGTCTTTGTCTTGTCTTTGTCTTGTCTTTGTCTTGTCTTTGTCTTGTCTTTGTCTTGTCTTTGTCTTGTCTTTGTCTTGTCTTTGTCTTGTCTTTGTCTTGTCTTTGTCTTGTCTTTGTCTTGTCTTTGTCTTGTCTTTGTCTTGTCTTTGTCTTGTCTTTGTCTTGTCTTTGTCTTGTCTTTGTCTTGTCTTTGTCTTGTCTTTGTCTTGTCTTTGTCTTGTCTTTGTCTTGTCTTTGTCTTGTCTTTGTCTTGTCTTTGTCTTGTCTTTGTCTTGTCTTTGTCTTGTCTTTGTCTTGTCTTTGTCTTGTCTTTGTCTTGTCTTTGTCTTGTCTTTGTCTTGTCTTTGTCTTGTCTTTGTCTTGTCTTTGTCTTGTCTTTGTCTTGTCTTTGTCTTGTCTTTGTCTTGTCTTTGTCTTGTCTTTGTCTTGTCTTTGTCTTGTCTTTGTCTTGTCTTTGTCTTGTCTTTGTCTTGTCTTTGTCTTGTCTTTGTCTTGTCTTTGTCTTGTCTTTGTCTTGTCTTTGTCTTGTCTTTGTCTTGTCTTTGTCTTGTCTTTGTCTTGTCTTTGTCTTGTCTTTGTCTTGTCTTTGTCTTGTCTTTGTCTTGTCTTTGTCTTGTCTTTGTCTTGTCTTTGTCTTGTCTTTGTCTTGTCTTTGTCTTGTCTTTGTCTTGTCTTTGTCTTGTCTTTGTCTTGTCTTTGTCTTGTCTTTGTCTTGTCTTTGTCTTGTCTTTGTCTTGTCTTTGTCTTGTCTTTGTCTTGTCTTTGTCTTGTCTTTGTCTTGTCTTTGTCTTGTCTTTGTCTTGTCTTTGTCTTGTCTTTGTCTTGTCTTTGTCTTGTCTTTGTCTTGTCTTTGTCTTGTCTTTGTCTTGTCTTTGTCTTGTCTTTGTCTTGTCTTTGTCTTGTCTTTGTCTTGTCTTTGTCTTGTCTTTGTCTTGTCTTTGTCTTGTCTTTGTCTTGTCTTTGTCTTGTCTTTGTCTTGTCTTTGTCTTGTCTTTGTCTTGTCTTTGTCTTGTCTTTGTCTTGTCTTTGTCTTGTCTTTGTCTTGTCTTTGTCTTGTCTTTGTCTTGTCTTTGTCTTGTCTTTGTCTTGTCTTTGTCTTGTCTTTGTCTTGTCTTTGTCTTGTCTTTGTCTTGTCTTTGTCTTGTCTTTGTCTTGTCTTTGTCTTGTCTTTGTCTTGTCTTTGTCTTGTCTTTGTCTTGTCTTTGTCTTGTCTTTGTCTTGTCTTTGTCTTGTCTTTGTCTTGTCTTTGTCTTGTCTTTGTCTTGTCTTTGTCTTGTCTTTGTCTTGTCTTTGTCTTGTCTTTGTCTTGTCTTTGTCTTGTCTTTGTCTTGTCTTTGTCTTGTCTTTGTCTTGTCTTTGTCTTGTCTTTGTCTTGTCTTTGTCTTGTCTTTGTCTTGTCTTTGTCTTGTCTTTGTCTTGTCTTTGTCTTGTCTTTGTCTTGTCTTTGTCTTGTCTTTGTCTTGTCTTTGTCTTGTCTTTGTCTTGTCTTTGTCTTGTCTTTGTCTTGTCTTTGTCTTGTCTTTGTCTTGTCTTTGTCTTGTCTTTGTCTTGTCTTTGTCTTGTCTTTGTCTTGTCTTTGTCTTGTCTTTGTCTTGTCTTTGTCTTGTCTTTGTCTTGTCTTTGTCTTGTCTTTGTCTTGTCTTTGTCTTGTCTTTGTCTTGTCTTTGTCTTGTCTTTGTCTTGTCTTTGTCTTGTCTTTGTCTTGTCTTTGTCTTGTCTTTGTCTTGTCTTTGTCTTGTCTTTGTCTTGTCTTTGTCTTGTCTTTGTCTTGTCTTTGTCTTGTCTTTGTCTTGTCTTTGTCTTGTCTTTGTCTTGTCTTTGTCTTGTCTTTGTCTTGTCTTTGTCTTGTCTTTGTCTTGTCTTTGTCTTGTCTTTGTCTTGTCTTTGTCTTGTCTTTGTCTTGTCTTTGTCTTGTCTTTGTCTTGTCTTTGTCTTGTCTTTGTCTTGTCTTTGTCTTGTCTTTGTCTTGTCTTTGTCTTGTCTTTGTCTTGTCTTTGTCTTGTCTTTGTCTTGTCTTTGTCTTGTCTTTGTCTTGTCTTTGTCTTGTCTTTGTCTTGTCTTTGTCTTGTCTTTGTCTTGTCTTTGTCTTGTCTTTGTCTTGTCTTTGTCTTGTCTTTGTCTTGTCTTTGTCTTGTCTTTGTCTTGTCTTTGTCTTGTCTTTGTCTTGTCTTTGTCTTGTCTTTGTCTTGTCTTTGTCTTGTCTTTGTCTTGTCTTTGTCTTGTCTTTGTCTTGTCTTTGTCTTGTCTTTGTCTTGTCTTTGTCTTGTCTTTGTCTTGTCTTTGTCTTGTCTTTGTCTTGTCTTTGTCTTGTCTTTGTCTTGTCTTTGTCTTGTCTTTGTCTTGTCTTTGTCTTGTCTTTGTCTTGTCTTTGTCTTGTCTTTGTCTTGTCTTTGTCTTGTCTTTGTCTTGTCTTTGTCTTGTCTTTGTCTTGTCTTTGTCTTGTCTTTGTCTTGTCTTTGTCTTGTCTTTGTCTTGTCTTTGTCTTGTCTTTGTCTTGTCTTTGTCTTGTCTTTGTCTTGTCTTTGTCTTGTCTTTGTCTTGTCTTTGTCTTGTCTTTGTCTTGTCTTTGTCTTGTCTTTGTCTTGTCTTTGTCTTGTCTTTGTCTTGTCTTTGTCTTGTCTTTGTCTTGTCTTTGTCTTGTCTTTGTCTTGTCTTTGTCTTGTCTTTGTCTTGTCTTTGTCTTGTCTTTGTCTTGTCTTTGTCTTGTCTTTGTCTTGTCTTTGTCTTGTCTTTGTCTTGTCTTTGTCTTGTCTTTGTCTTGTCTTTGTCTTGTCTTTGTCTTGTCTTTGTCTTGTCTTTGTCTTGTCTTTGTCTTGTCTTTGTCTTGTCTTTGTCTTGTCTTTGTCTTGTCTTTGTCTTGTCTTTGTCTTGTCTTTGTCTTGTCTTTGTCTTGTCTTTGTCTTGTCTTTGTCTTGTCTTTGTCTTGTCTTTGTCTTGTCTTTGTCTTGTCTTTGTCTTGTCTTTGTCTTGTCTTTGTCTTGTCTTTGTCTTGTCTTTGTCTTGTCTTTGTCTTGTCTTTGTCTTGTCTTTGTCTTGTCTTTGTCTTGTCTTTGTCTTGTCTTTGTCTTGTCTTTGTCTTGTCTTTGTCTTGTCTTTGTCTTGTCTTTGTCTTGTCTTTGTCTTGTCTTTGTCTTGTCTTTGTCTTGTCTTTGTCTTGTCTTTGTCTTGTCTTTGTCTTGTCTTTGTCTTGTCTTTGTCTTGTCTTTGTCTTGTCTTTGTCTTGTCTTTGTCTTGTCTTTGTCTTGTCTTTGTCTTGTCTTTGTCTTGTCTTTGTCTTGTCTTTGTCTTGTCTTTGTCTTGTCTTTGTCTTGTCTTTGTCTTGTCTTTGTCTTGTCTTTGTCTTGTCTTTGTCTTGTCTTTGTCTTGTCTTTGTCTTGTCTTTGTCTTGTCTTTGTCTTGTCTTTGTCTTGTCTTTGTCTTGTCTTTGTCTTGTCTTTGTCTTGTCTTTGTCTTGTCTTTGTCTTGTCTTTGTCTTGTCTTTGTCTTGTCTTTGTCTTGTCTTTGTCTTGTCTTTGTCTTGTCTTTGTCTTGTCTTTGTCTTGTCTTTGTCTTGTCTTTGTCTTGTCTTTGTCTTGTCTTTGTCTTGTCTTTGTCTTGTCTTTGTCTTGTCTTTGTCTTGTCTTTGTCTTGTCTTTGTCTTGTCTTTGTCTTGTCTTTGTCTTGTCTTTGTCTTGTCTTTGTCTTGTCTTTGTCTTGTCTTTGTCTTGTCTTTGTCTTGTCTTTGTCTTGTCTTTGTCTTGTCTTTGTCTTGTCTTTGTCTTGTCTTTGTCTTGTCTTTGTCTTGTCTTTGTCTTGTCTTTGTCTTGTCTTTGTCTTGTCTTTGTCTTGTCTTTGTCTTGTCTTTGTCTTGTCTTTGTCTTGTCTTTGTCTTGTCTTTGTCTTGTCTTTGTCTTGTCTTTGTCTTGTCTTTGTCTTGTCTTTGTCTTGTCTTTGTCTTGTCTTTGTCTTGTCTTTGTCTTGTCTTTGTCTTGTCTTTGTCTTGTCTTTGTCTTGTCTTTGTCTTGTCTTTGTCTTGTCTTTGTCTTGTCTTTGTCTTGTCTTTGTCTTGTCTTTGTCTTGTCTTTGTCTTGTCTTTGTCTTGTCTTTGTCTTGTCTTTGTCTTGTCTTTGTCTTGTCTTTGTCTTGTCTTTGTCTTGTCTTTGTCTTGTCTTTGTCTTGTCTTTGTCTTGTCTTTGTCTTGTCTTTGTCTTGTCTTTGTCTTGTCTTTGTCTTGTCTTTGTCTTGTCTTTGTCTTGTCTTTGTCTTGTCTTTGTCTTGTCTTTGTCTTGTCTTTGTCTTGTCTTTGTCTTGTCTTTGTCTTGTCTTTGTCTTGTCTTTGTCTTGTCTTTGTCTTGTCTTTGTCTTGTCTTTGTCTTGTCTTTGTCTTGTCTTTGTCTTGTCTTTGTCTTGTCTTTGTCTTGTCTTTGTCTTGTCTTTGTCTTGTCTTTGTCTTGTCTTTGTCTTGTCTTTGTCTTGTCTTTGTCTTGTCTTTGTCTTGTCTTTGTCTTGTCTTTGTCTTGTCTTTGTCTTGTCTTTGTCTTGTCTTTGTCTTGTCTTTGTCTTGTCTTTGTCTTGTCTTTGTCTTGTCTTTGTCTTGTCTTTGTCTTGTCTTTGTCTTGTCTTTGTCTTGTCTTTGTCTTGTCTTTGTCTTGTCTTTGTCTTGTCTTTGTCTTGTCTTTGTCTTGTCTTTGTCTTGTCTTTGTCTTGTCTTTGTCTTGTCTTTGTCTTGTCTTTGTCTTGTCTTTGTCTTGTCTTTGTCTTGTCTTTGTCTTGTCTTTGTCTTGTCTTTGTCTTGTCTTTGTCTTGTCTTTGTCTTGTCTTTGTCTTGTCTTTGTCTTGTCTTTGTCTTGTCTTTGTCTTGTCTTTGTCTTGTCTTTGTCTTGTCTTTGTCTTGTCTTTGTCTTGTCTTTGTCTTGTCTTTGTCTTGTCTTTGTCTTGTCTTTGTCTTGTCTTTGTCTTGTCTTTGTCTTGTCTTTGTCTTGTCTTTGTCTTGTCTTTGTCTTGTCTTTGTCTTGTCTTTGTCTTGTCTTTGTCTTGTCTTTGTCTTGTCTTTGTCTTGTCTTTGTCTTGTCTTTGTCTTGTCTTTGTCTTGTCTTTGTCTTGTCTTTGTCTTGTCTTTGTCTTGTCTTTGTCTTGTCTTTGTCTTGTCTTTGTCTTGTCTTTGTCTTGTCTTTGTCTTGTCTTTGTCTTGTCTTTGTCTTGTCTTTGTCTTGTCTTTGTCTTGTCTTTGTCTTGTCTTTGTCTTGTCTTTGTCTTGTCTTTGTCTTGTCTTTGTCTTGTCTTTGTCTTGTCTTTGTCTTGTCTTTGTCTTGTCTTTGTCTTGTCTTTGTCTTGTCTTTGTCTTGTCTTTGTCTTGTCTTTGTCTTGTCTTTGTCTTGTCTTTGTCTTGTCTTTGTCTTGTCTTTGTCTTGTCTTTGTCTTGTCTTTGTCTTGTCTTTGTCTTGTCTTTGTCTTGTCTTTGTCTTGTCTTTGTCTTGTCTTTGTCTTGTCTTTGTCTTGTCTTTGTCTTGTCTTTGTCTTGTCTTTGTCTTGTCTTTGTCTTGTCTTTGTCTTGTCTTTGTCTTGTCTTTGTCTTGTCTTTGTCTTGTCTTTGTCTTGTCTTTGTCTTGTCTTTGTCTTGTCTTTGTCTTGTCTTTGTCTTGTCTTTGTCTTGTCTTTGTCTTGTCTTTGTCTTGTCTTTGTCTTGTCTTTGTCTTGTCTTTGTCTTGTCTTTGTCTTGTCTTTGTCTTGTCTTTGTCTTGTCTTTGTCTTGTCTTTGTCTTGTCTTTGTCTTGTCTTTGTCTTGTCTTTGTCTTGTCTTTGTCTTGTCTTTGTCTTGTCTTTGTCTTGTCTTTGTCTTGTCTTTGTCTTGTCTTTGTCTTGTCTTTGTCTTGTCTTTGTCTTGTCTTTGTCTTGTCTTTGTCTTGTCTTTGTCTTGTCTTTGTCTTGTCTTTGTCTTGTCTTTGTCTTGTCTTTGTCTTGTCTTTGTCTTGTCTTTGTCTTGTCTTTGTCTTGTCTTTGTCTTGTCTTTGTCTTGTCTTTGTCTTGTCTTTGTCTTGTCTTTGTCTTGTCTTTGTCTTGTCTTTGTCTTGTCTTTGTCTTGTCTTTGTCTTGTCTTTGTCTTGTCTTTGTCTTGTCTTTGTCTTGTCTTTGTCTTGTCTTTGTCTTGTCTTTGTCTTGTCTTTGTCTTGTCTTTGTCTTGTCTTTGTCTTGTCTTTGTCTTGTCTTTGTCTTGTCTTTGTCTTGTCTTTGTCTTGTCTTTGTCTTGTCTTTGTCTTGTCTTTGTCTTGTCTTTGTCTTGTCTTTGTCTTGTCTTTGTCTTGTCTTTGTCTTGTCTTTGTCTTGTCTTTGTCTTGTCTTTGTCTTGTCTTTGTCTTGTCTTTGTCTTGTCTTTGTCTTGTCTTTGTCTTGTCTTTGTCTTGTCTTTGTCTTGTCTTTGTCTTGTCTTTGTCTTGTCTTTGTCTTGTCTTTGTCTTTTTTTTTTTTTCAATTTGTTTATTTGATAAGGCACGTATGCGTTAGCTTAAAGGTGCCATTTTTTCATTGTTTTACATTTTGAATTTCTTAAAACTAGGGGGTTACACATTTCAATATTATTTTGTTTTATATAATGAAACTAAAAAAAAAAACTTTACAGCTAACTTATACATATAAAAGAGGGTATAATATAATATTCGTAAGATTTGGGGGACGGGTCATTTTGTGTGTTCTTTGTATAGTAATTCACTTTATGATTTTTAGAAGGGAGATTGTAGGAGAAATTAATTATTAACTAAGCGGAACATTTTACAAGCTTATTAACTAGAAATAACTAGAAAGAGTGGTTCAAGATTAAGGGGAATTAATTAGGGCTATTTTAAAGTAGTGGTACTGTTGGGCATTTCTTAACGAGATTAAATATTGATCAACTAAAACTAAGCACTTAAGTTTTTTTTTTTTTTATTCATTTCGTTTATTTGATAGGCACAAATGCGTTAGCTTGGCGGTGCCAAATTCTTTTGTTTTTACATTTTGTATATTTTAAAACTAGGAGGTTACAATGTTGAAATATTTTTTTAAAAAAGAAAAATTTTACAGCTATCTTAAGACTAGAAATAAGATTCTATATACAAGAGAGGGGGCGAAAGATTTTTTTTATGAAAAAATTTTAAAACAAGGAATTCAATAGTAATAATTTTTAGGAAATATTTACAGTTATCTTAAAACTAACAATATAGTTTGGTACACAAAAGGGGGAACAAATATTTATGAGAAAATTCGCAGGTGTTTTAAGACTAGGGATACAATTCTATTTACAAGATGGGGGACAATAGTTTTAACAAAGAGGTAAAATTACAACTATCTTAAAACTAGGAATACAGAATACAAATTTGAACTTTTTTAGCGGAGACTTATGCTTGGTCAAGATATTCAGAGGGGGGCTGTAGAAGCAGTTGTATCAAGGACAGGGGAGAGAAAGCGTAGATGGTGACCGGGAGAGAAGAGCAAAACTTGCAACTTTCGCTCAAACGGGAGATCAGCGAAAGATTACCGCCTCAGTCTAGTAGGTCGGATTGGCGGATGGTATTCTTCGGACCCGCGGGGAATCCTTCAAAAGTCATCGGACCTTGAGTCGCTCTCGCTTCAGTTTCCGTAGTGGTAAGTGCGACGGCGGTTACATAGTTGCAGTCTGGAGCTGATCGGTCCCACAAGGCAAGAGAAAGCTTCTAAAACGAGAAATAAAAAGAGAGGGGCTAAATTGGGATATTTGTCGTTTTTAGGAAAGTATAAATAAAGGACATATAGGGGAAATCACGATTTGCCAGTATATCTCGGACTGGGACATTGGGTGGTCTACCTCGGGCCCGAAGGGAATCCTTTAACTGAGACCTGGCGTCCAAGTACCCGGCGCATACCCAGACAACGTGCTCGATGTCGTGATAGCCCTCGTCACAAGCGCACAGACTACTCTCCGCAAGCCCAATACGCCGCAGATGCGCATCCAAGGTGTAGTGGTTGGACATAAGTCGGGACATTACACGAATAAAATCCCGACCCACATCCATCCCCCTGAACCAAGGCTTCGTTGATACCTTTGGGATAATGGAATGTAGCCATCGTCCAAGTTCACCATTGCTCCACGAGGTTTGCCAACTGTTGAGTGTCCTCTGACGACAAATACTAAAAAATTCGTTGAAGCAGATTGGTCTTTCGTATATGTCACCATTTAATGCGCCCACCTTTGCTAATGAGTCGGCCTTTTCATTGCCCGGGATAGAGCAATGAGAGGGGACCCAAACAAAGGTAATTTGATAAGATTTTTCAGATAACGTACACAAGGACTCCCGTATCTTCCCCAGGAAATATGGGAATTGCTTTTTGGGCTTCATCGTACGAAGAGCCTCGATGGAGCTGAGGCTGTCCGAAATGATGAAGTAGTGATCTGTGGGCAGAGTGTCGATGATCCCAAGGGTGTACTGAATTGCAGCTAACTCTGCGACGTAAACTGAAGCGGGATCATTGAGCTTGAATGAAGCGGTGATAGTATTGTTAAAGATACCGAAGCCAGTGGACCCATCGAGATTTGATCCGTCAGTGTAGAACATTTTGTCACAGTCGACTTCTCGGAATTTATTATAAAATATATTGGGGATCACTTGCGGGCGTATATGGTCCGGGATTCCACGAATCTCTTCCTTCATGGATGTGTCGAAGAATACAGTAGAATCAGAAGTATCTAGGAAACGAACACGGCTGGGAGTATATGAAGAAGGATTAATGCTCTGTGCCATGTAGTCGAAGTACAAGGCCATAAATCGGGTTTGAGAATTAAGCTCGACGAGCCTCTCGAAGTTTTCAATCACCAACGGGTTCAGAATGTCGCATCGGATGAGCAATCGATATGAGAGTTCCCAAAATCGATTTTTTAGCGGAAGAACGCCCGCCAGCACTTCGAGACTCATCGTATGGGTCGAGTGCATGCAACCCAAGGCAATGCGCAAGCAACGATACTGGATTCTCTCCAGTTTGATGAAGTGTATGTTCGCAGCGGAGCGGAAACAGAAACACCCGTACTCCATCACCGACAATATCGTTGTTTGGTATAACCTGATCAGGTCTCCTGGGTGAGCACCCCACCATGTTCCAGTTATTGTTCGGAGAAAATTGATCCTTTGTTGGCATTTCTGTTTCAGATACCTAATGTGACATCCCCAGGTACCTTTAGAGTCGAACCAGACCCCGAGATATTTAAATGTGAAAACCTGGTTGATCGTTGCACCCATTAATAGAAGCTGGAGTTGCGCCGGCTCACGCTTCCTAGAAAAAACAACCAACTCAGTTTTCTCCGTGGAGAACTCAATACCCAGCTGAAGAGCCCAAGCAGACAAATTGTCCAAGGTATTTTGTAATGGTCCTTGCAAGTCGGCAGCTTTGGGCCCTGTAACAGAGACCACCCCGTCGTCTGCAAGTTGCCTTAGCGTGCATGAATTGGCAAGACAATCGTCAATGTCATTCACGTAGAAATTGTAGAGCAGGGGACTTAGACATGAGCCCTGGGGAAGACCCATGTAGCTAAATCGCGATGTTGTTAAATCGCCATGCGAAAAGTGCATGTGCTTTTCAGACAACAGGTTTAGCAAAAAGTTATTTAAAATTGGCGAAAGACCATGCTGGTGCAGCTTCTCTGACAGAATGTTGATAGAAACTGAGTCAAAAGCCCCCTTAATATCCAAGAAGACTGATGCCATCTGCTCTTTGTTAGCATAGGCCATTTGGATTTCTGTAGAAAGCAACGCAAGGCAATCGTTCGTCCCTTTGCCTTTGCGGAAGCCAAATTGTGTATCTGACAGTAAGCCATTTGCTTCAACCCAATTGTCGAGGTGAAACAAGATCATTTTCTCGAACAACTTCCGAATACAGGACAGCATTGCAATCGGCCGATATGAGTTGTGGTCGGAGGCTGGTTTTCCTGGTTTTTGGATGGCGATGACCTTCACTTGCCTCCAGTCATGAGGGACAATGTTACCCTCAAGAAACTTGTTAAATAAATTCAACAAGCGCCTTTTTGCAGTGTCAGGTAGATTCTTCAGCAAGTTGAATTTGATTCTGTCTAACCCTGGGGCGTTATTGTTGCATGATAAGAGAGCAAGTGAGAACTCCACCATCGAAAACGGTGTTTCGTTCGCGGTATCGTGAGGAGACGCGGCGCGGTACGTTTTCTGTACCGGGACAGAGTCCGGACAGATCTTCTTGGCGAAAGCAAATATCCAACGGTTTGAATATTCCACGTTCTCGTTGGTACTATTACGGTTACGCATACGTCGAGCCGTACCCCAAAGAGTGCTCATCGCTGTTTCTCTCGTTAACCCGTCGACGAACCGGCGCCAATAACTACGTTTTTTGGCTTTCATTAGACTCTTCATTCGCCTTTCTAACGACGCGTACTGTAGATAGCTAGCGGGTAACCCGTCTTCCCGGAAGGCCTTATATGCAGTGGACTTTTCCGCGTACAGCTCTGAGCACTCTTTATCCCACCACAGGGTGGGAGACCGTCCATGGGTATTCGCGCTGGGTACTGGTTTAGTCTGAGCTTGATTCGCACTGTCGAGAATCAAGCCAGCCAAAAACCTGTACTCTTCCTCCGGAGGAAGCTCTTGGGTGGATTCGATTTTAACGGATATCGCGGTCGCGTAACTCTTCCAATCAATGTTCCGTGTGAGGTCATACGAGACATTGATTGTTTCCGATGGTCTTGAACCGTTAGCAATTGAAATCACGATAGGCAAATGATCGCTACCGTGGGGATCAGGGATCACCTTCCACATGCAATCTAACTGTAGCGATGTCGAGCAAAGCGACAAATCCAACGCGCTTGCGCGTGCTGGTGGTGTAGGAATCCGCGTCATTTCTCCCGTGTTTAAGATGGTCATGTTGAAATTATCGCAAAGATCTTGGATTAATGTTGATCTATTATCATCATGAAGACAGCCCCATACCGTACCGTGCGAGTTAAAGTCTCCCAGAACTAGCCGCGGTGCCGGTAAGGATTCCGTGATATTACAAAGCGTTCGGTGCCCTACCGAGGCTCTAGGAGGAATGTAGATGGAAGCAATGCAAAGGTCTTTACCTTTGATTAAAACTTGACAAGCGACAATTTCAATGCCTGGTGTCGAAGGAAGGTTAATTCGGTTGAAAGAATAGCACTTTTTGATCCCCAAAAGTACTCCTCCATAGGGGTTTTCTCGATCCAGACGAATTATATTAAAGTCGTGGAAGTTGAGATTTATATCGGAAGTTAACCAAGTTTCACATAATGCGAAAGCATCACATTTTAAACTATTTAGTAAAAATTTAAAGGAATCGATTTTCGGGAGGATACTTCTGCTGTTCCACTGTAGAACAGTGATCGAATCGGTGACCTCGTTCGATGACTTAGCCATCGAAGGATACGATCGCTGCAAGGAGGGGCCATTTAGTAGTCAACTGCTTCAAAAATGTTTGCACTATAGGGAGAAAACGTATCAGAAGGCTTTTAAGAGGATCAGTAACATTGAAAGCTGTGAAAATTAAGTCCACTATGTCAGAAAATTTCATTAGTCCGCTACTGGACTGAGTATCTGATTGAAAAAAGGGGACACTTGGGGTTTTTGGTGTCCCTGGAAGTGGTGGGTACTCCTTGTTAGAATTAATATTTCCAAGTCCTGGAGCAAATTGCTTCGGCTTTTGTGCATCACTTCCGTTGGATTTATTGATTGCGGTTGGCGCACTCTGAGTGGACGACACCTTGGCACCCTTACGAGGCAATGTAGGGGAGGCTAGATTTCTCCTCTTCCTGGATTCCCCTGGGTTAACCAATGATGTTCCCTCTTGTGGGTCGTCAGATTCTTGCTCAACGCCAGCCAAAAGAGCAAAGGAATTTTCGGAAGGGACAGATGGCGAAGCATTCTTTAGCATTTCTGCATAAGAGTGCCTCGAGCGATCCTTAAGGGAGCGCTTAATTTTATCCCCGCGCTGCTTGTACGCCGGGCATGACTTAAGAGCATGCGGATGGCCCCCGCAGTAAATACACTTCTCAGTTTCTCCACCGCAAGCGTCATCCTCATGCTCTCCCTCGCATTTGCCGCACCGTTTTTTATTGCCACAATAAGTGGCTGTGTGGCCCAGTTGCTTGCAATTGCTGCAGTTCATTACCCGCGGTACAAATAGGCGAACAGGTAGGCGAACCTTATCCAGGAGGACATAGTTGGGAAGAGCAGATCCGGAGAAAGTCACCCGAATCGAGTCTGACGGAGAATAAGTTGTCTTATCATCTTCAGTTTTTGCGGAATACAATTGCTTGCATTCCAGAATTTTCACCTTTTGAAGTGAAGGGTCCTTAAAGCAGCCAACCCCGTACTTCAACAGGTCTTCGCACTTTAGACCCGGTTCGGCGACGACCCCATCGATCTCCACAACTCTACAAGGCACATACACTTTGAATTGCTTCGTAAAACGCTCGCTGCGAGCAATCTGGTTTGCCTGGTCGAGGTCATTTACTATAACGCGTATCTTATTAGCTCGAACACGTGTTATCTGAGCCACGGACGGGTAGTTGGCAGTCAGCTCCCGTGAGATTTCTAGAATATTGGGCGATTTCGTGTTGGGCCGGAAATACACCACCCAGGGTCCAGTCGAACTGGCTGGGTATGTTTTAATACGGGGAGGACTGGGGGAATGAGGGGAGGGAGTAATTTCGGGTTTATCCGGTATATCCATGGGAATATCATTCCCATCCAATGTTACTTCGCCCTCGGCCATTTAGGCACGAGGATAACACGTGGTGTAAACGAGAGATGAAACTTATATTCAGGGGAAAGGGCAGAAGTAGAGACCGATCGGGGAAAGGGAAATGAAAGAAAAAAAAATACTTAGCTTATATAGCGGCGATTCCGGCTATTCTGGTATTCACTTCACCAGCCTGGGCACCGGCGAACAAAGACTGCCTCGAACAATGGTTGACCTTCACTGACAATTTATTCTTGTTCACTTTATGCACAGCACCAGAAAACGAACTGCTTCGATCGAGAGCTCGGAGAGTTATGTACTAAGCACTTAAGTTTTGGGAATATATTCAAAGGGAGAAGGGGATGAAGTCATACATCTGTGTATCAGAGACATGGGAGGGAGAGCGGACAAGGCTGAAGGGAGGGGGGGGGGGGGGGTGAGATATAAACTTTCAGTTTCCGGCATCAGGAATTAACGGCCAGGATTACAGATTCGAACGGATTGATCAACTAACACTAGAAGATAGGGGGGCACATAAGTTTTGGGAAGATATTCAAGGGGAGAAGGGGTGAAGTCATACATCTGTGTATCAGAGACATGGGAGAGAGGGTGGACAAGGCTGAACAGGGGGGGGGGGGATATAAACTTTCAGTTTCCGGTATCAGGAATCAACGACCAGGATTACAGATTCGAACGGATGTATCAAGTATTGGGACGCCGGGCGGTTTTCCTCGAGCCGGCAGGGGTTCCTCCAGACGATTTCGTAGTACGGCTCAGATACGGATCGGGAACACACCGCGCTGCGTGTGTGATGTTGTACTGTAGATCTCGTGTTGTTGGTTCATTCGACAGATGTTTTGTCTCGT
>NW_026683864.1:0-18970 GCF_030247195.1 Topomyia yanbarensis | reverse complement strand
TTGTCTTGTCTTTGTCTTGTCTTTGTCTTGTCTTTGTCTTGTCTTTGTCTTGTCTTTGTCTTGTCTTGTCTTGTCTTTGTCTTGTCTTTGTCTTGTCTTGTCTTTGTCTTGTCTTTGTCTTGTCTTTGTCTTGTCTTTGTCTTGTCTTTGTCTTGTCTTTGTCTTGTCTTTGTCTTGTCTTTGTCTTGTCTTTGTCTTGTCTTTGTCTTGTCTTTGTCTTGTCTTTGTCTTGTCTTTGTCTTGTCTTTGTCTTGTCTTTGTCTTGTCTTTGTCTTGTCTTTGTCTTGTCTTTGTCTTGTCTTTGTCTTGTCTTTGTCTTGTCTTTGTCTTGTCTTTGTCTTGTCTTTGTCTTGTCTTTGTCTTGTCTTTGTCTTGTCTTTGTCTTGTCTTTGTCTTGTCTTTGTCTTGTCTTTGTCTTGTCTTTGTCTTGTCTTTGTCTTGTCTTTGTCTTGTCTTTGTCTTGTCTTTGTCTTGTCTTTGTCTTGTCTTTGTCTTGTCTTTGTCTTGTCTTTGTCTTGTCTTTGTCTTGTCTTTGTCTTGTCTTTGTCTTGTCTTTGTCTTGTCTTTGTCTTGTCTTTGTCTTGTCTTTGTCTTGTCTTTGTCTTGTCTTTGTCTTGTCTTTGTCTTGTCTTTGTCTTGTCTTTGTCTTGTCTTTGTCTTGTCTTTGTCTTGTCTTTGTCTTGTCTTTGTCTTGTCTTTGTCTTGTCTTTGTCTTGTCTTTGTCTTGTCTTTGTCTTGTCTTTGTCTTGTCTTTGTCTTGTCTTTGTCTTGTCTTTGTCTTGTCTTTGTCTTGTCTTTGTCTTGTCTTTGTCTTGTCTTTGTCTTGTCTTTGTCTTGTCTTTGTCTTGTCTTTGTCTTGTCTTTGTCTTGTCTTTGTCTTGTCTTTGTCTTGTCTTTGTCTTGTCTTTGTCTTGTCTTTGTCTTGTCTTTGTCTTGTCTTTGTCTTGTCTTTGTCTTGTCTTTGTCTTGTCTTTGTCTTGTCTTTGTCTTGTCTTTGTCTTGTCTTTGTCTTGTCTTTGTCTTGTCTTTGTCTTGTCTTTGTCTTGTCTTTGTCTTGTCTTTGTCTTGTCTTTGTCTTGTCTTTGTCTTGTCTTTGTCTTGTCTTTGTCTTGTCTTTGTCTTGTCTTTGTCTTGTCTTTGTCTTGTCTTTGTCTTGTCTTTGTCTTGTCTTTGTCTTGTCTTTGTCTTGTCTTTGTCTTGTCTTTGTCTTGTCTTTGTCTTGTCTTTGTCTTGTCTTTGTCTTGTCTTTGTCTTGTCTTTGTCTTGTCTTTGTCTTGTCTTTGTCTTGTCTTTGTCTTGTCTTTGTCTTGTCTTTGTCTTGTCTTTGTCTTGTCTTTGTCTTGTCTTTGTCTTGTCTTTGTCTTGTCTTTGTCTTGTCTTTGTCTTGTCTTTGTCTTGTCTTTGTCTTGTCTTTGTCTTGTCTTTGTCTTGTCTTTGTCTTGTCTTTGTCTTGTCTTTGTCTTGTCTTTGTCTTGTCTTTGTCTTGTCTTTGTCTTGTCTTTGTCTTGTCTTTGTCTTGTCTTTGTCTTGTCTTTGTCTTGTCTTTGTCTTGTCTTTGTCTTGTCTTTGTCTTGTCTTTGTCTTGTCTTTGTCTTGTCTTTGTCTTGTCTTTGTCTTGTCTTTGTCTTGTCTTTGTCTTGTCTTTGTCTTGTCTTTGTCTTGTCTTTGTCTTGTCTTTGTCTTGTCTTTGTCTTGTCTTTGTCTTGTCTTTGTCTTGTCTTTGTCTTGTCTTTGTCTTGTCTTTGTCTTGTCTTTGTCTTGTCTTTGTCTTGTCTTTGTCTTGTCTTTGTCTTGTCTTTGTCTTGTCTTTGTCTTGTCTTTGTCTTGTCTTTGTCTTGTCTTTGTCTTGTCTTTGTCTTGTCTTTGTCTTGTCTTTGTCTTGTCTTTGTCTTGTCTTTGTCTTGTCTTTGTCTTGTCTTTGTCTTGTCTTTGTCTTGTCTTTGTCTTGTCTTTGTCTTGTCTTTGTCTTGTCTTTGTCTTGTCTTTGTCTTGTCTTTGTCTTGTCTTTGTCTTGTCTTTGTCTTGTCTTTGTCTTGTCTTTGTCTTGTCTTTGTCTTGTCTTTGTCTTGTCTTTGTCTTGTCTTTGTCTTGTCTTTGTCTTGTCTTTGTCTTGTCTTTGTCTTGTCTTTGTCTTGTCTTTGTCTTGTCTTTGTCTTGTCTTTGTCTTGTCTTTGTCTTGTCTTTGTCTTGTCTTTGTCTTGTCTTTGTCTTGTCTTTGTCTTGTCTTTGTCTTGTCTTTGTCTTGTCTTTGTCTTGTCTTTGTCTTGTCTTTGTCTTGTCTTTGTCTTGTCTTTGTCTTGTCTTTGTCTTGTCTTTGTCTTGTCTTTGTCTTGTCTTTGTCTTGTCTTTGTCTTGTCTTTGTCTTGTCTTTGTCTTGTCTTTGTCTTGTCTTTGTCTTGTCTTTGTCTTGTCTTTGTCTTGTCTTTGTCTTGTCTTTGTCTTGTCTTTGTCTTGTCTTTGTCTTGTCTTTGTCTTGTCTTTGTCTTGTCTTTGTCTTGTCTTTGTCTTGTCTTTGTCTTGTCTTTGTCTTGTCTTTGTCTTGTCTTTGTCTTGTCTTTGTCTTGTCTTTGTCTTGTCTTTGTCTTGTCTTTGTCTTGTCTTTGTCTTGTCTTTGTCTTGTCTTTGTCTTGTCTTTGTCTTGTCTTTGTCTTGTCTTTGTCTTGTCTTTGTCTTGTCTTTGTCTTGTCTTGTCTTGTCTTTGTCTTGTCTTTGTCTTGTCTTTGTCTTGTCTTTGTCTTGTCTTTGTCTTGTCTTTGTCTTGTCTTTGTCTTGTCTTTGTCTTGTCTTTGTCTTGTCTTTGTCTTGTCTTTGTCTTGTCTTTGTCTTGTCTTTGTCTTGTCTTTGTCTTGTCTTTGTCTTGTCTTTGTCTTGTCTTTGTCTTGTCTTTGTCTTGTCTTTGTCTTGTCTTTGTCTTGTCTTTGTCTTGTCTTTGTCTTGTCTTTGTCTTGTCTTTGTCTTGTCTTTGTCTTGTCTTTGTCTTGTCTTTGTCTTGTCTTTGTCTTGTCTTTGTCTTGTCTTTGTCTTGTCTTTGTCTTGTCTTCTGTCTTGTCTTTGTCTTGTCTTTGTCTTGTCTTTGTCTTGTCTTTGTCTTGTCTTTGTCTTGTCTTTGTCTTGTCTTTGTCTTGTCTTTGTCTTGTCTTTGTCTTGTCTTTGTCTTGTCTTTGTCTTGTCTTTGTCTTGTCTTTGTCTTGTCTTTGTCTTGTCTTTGTCTTGTCTTTGTCTTGTCTTTGTCTTGTCTTTGTCTTGTCTTTGTCTTGTCTTTGTCTTGTCTTTGTCTTGTCTTTGTCTTGTCTTTGTCTTGTCTTTGTCTTGTCTTTGTCTTGTCTTTGTCTTGTCTTTGTCTTGTCTTTGTCTTGTCTTTGTCTTGTCTTTGTCTTGTCTTTGTCTTGTCTTTGTCTTGTCTTTGTCTTGTCTTTGTCTTGTCTTTGTCTTGTCTTTGTCTTGTCTTTGTCTTGTCTTTGTCTTGTCTTTGTCTTGTCTTTGTCTTGTCTTTGTCTTGTCTTTGTCTTGTCTTTGTCTTGTCTTTGTCTTGTCTTTGTCTTGTCTTTGTCTTGTCTTTGTCTTGTCTTTGTCTTGTCTTTGTCTTGTCTTTGTCTTGTCTTTGTCTTGTCTTTGTCTTGTCTTTGTCTTGTCTTTGTCTTGTCTTTGTCTTGTCTTTGTCTTGTCTTTGTCTTGTCTTTGTCTTGTCTTTGTCTTGTCTTTGTCTTGTCTTTGTCTTGTCTTTGTCTTGTCTTTGTCTTGTCTTTGTCTTGTCTTTGTCTTGTCTTTGTCTTGTCTTTGTCTTGTCTTTGTCTTGTCTTTGTCTTGTCTTTGTCTTGTCTTTGTCTTGTCTTTGTCTTGTCTTTGTCTTGTCTTTGTCTTGTCTTTGTCTTGTCTTTGTCTTGTCTTTGTCTTGTCTTTGTCTTGTCTTTGTCTTGTCTTTGTCTTGTCTTTGTCTTGTCTTTGTCTTGTCTTTGTCTTGTCTTTGTCTTGTCTTTGTCTTGTCTTTGTCTGTCTTTGTCTTGTCTTTGTCTTGTCTTTGTCTTGTCTTTGTCTTGTCTTTGTCTTGTCTTTGTCTTGTCTTTGTCTTGTCTTTGTCTTGTCTTTGTCTTGTCTTTGTCTTGTCTTTGTCTTGTCTTTGTCTTGTCTTTGTCTTGTCTTTGTCTTGTCTTTGTCTTGTCTTTGTCTTGTCTTTGTCTTGTCTTTGTCTTGTCTTTGTCTTGTCTTTGTCTTGTCTTTGTCTTGTCTTTGTCTTGTCTTTGTCTTGTCTTTGTCTTGTCTTTGTCTTGTCTTTGTCTTGTCTTTGTCTTGTCTTTGTCTTGTCTTTGTCTTGTCTTTGTCTTGTCTTTGTCTTGTCTTTGTCTTGTCTTTGTCTTGTCTTTGTCTTGTCTTTGTCTTGTCTTTGTCTTGTCTTTGTCTTGTCTTTGTCTTGTCTTTGTCTTGTCTTTGTCTTGTCTTTGTCTTGTCTTTGTCTTGTCTTTGTCTTGTCTTTGTCTTGTCTTTGTCTTGTCTTTGTCTTGTCTTTGTCTTGTCTTTGTCTTGTCTTTGTCTTGTCTTTGTCTTGTCTTTGTCTTGTCTTTGTCTTGTCTTTGTCTTGTCTTTGTCTTGTCTTTGTCTTGTCTTTGTCTTGTCTTTGTCTTGTCTTTGTCTTGTCTTTGTCTTGTCTTTGTCTTGTCTTTGTCTTGTCTTTGTCTTGTCTTTGTCTTGTCTTTGTCTTGTCTTTGTCTTGTCTTTGTCTTGTCTTTGTCTTGTCTTTGTCTTGTCTTTGTCTTGTCTTTGTCTTGTCTTTGTCTTGTCTTTGTCTTGTCTTTGTCTTGTCTTTGTCTTGTCTTTGTCTTGTCTTTGTCTTGTCTTTGTCTTGTCTTTGTCTTGTCTTTGTCTTGTCTTTGTCTTGTCTTTGTCTTGTCTTTGTCTTGTCTTTGTCTTGTCTTTGTCTTGTCTTTGTCTTGTCTTTGTCTTGTCTTTGTCTTGTCTTTGTCTTGTCTTTGTCTTGTCTTTGTCTTGTCTTTGTCTTGTCTTTGTCTTGTCTTTGTCTTGTCTTTGTCTTGTCTTTGTCTTGTCTTTGTCTTGTCTTTGTCTTGTCTTGTCTTGTCTTTGTCTTGTCTTTGTCTTGTCTTTGTCTTGTCTTTGTCTTGTCTTTGTCTTGTCTTTGTCTTGTCTTTGTCTTGTCTTTGTCTTGTCTTTGTCTTGTCTTTGTCTTGTCTTTGTCTTGTCTTTGTCTTGTCTTTGTCTTGTCTTTGTCTTGTCTTTGTCTTGTCTTTGTCTTGTCTTTGTCTTGTCTTTGTCTTGTCTTTGTCTTGTCTTTGTCTTGTCTTTGTCTTGTCTTTGTCTTGTCTTTGTCTTGTCTTTGTCTTGTCTTTGTCTTGTCTTTGTCTTGTCTTTGTCTTGTCTTTGTCTTGTCTTTGTCTTGTCTTTGTCTTGTCTTTGTCTTGTCTTTGTCTTGTCTTTGTCTTGTCTTTGTCTTGTCTTTGTCTTGTCTTTGTCTTGTCTTTGTCTTGTCTTTGTCTTGTCTTTGTCTTGTCTTTGTCTTGTCTTTGTCTTGTCTTTGTCTTGTCTTTGTCTTGTCTTTGTCTTGTCTTTGTCTTGTCTTTGTCTTGTCTTTGTCTTGTCTTTGTCTTGTCTTTGTCTTGTCTTTGTCTTGTCTTTGTCTTGTCTTTGTCTTGTCTTTGTCTTGTCTTTGTCTTGTCTTTGTCTTGTCTTTGTCTTGTCTTTGTCTTGTCTTTGTCTTGTCTTTGTCTTGTCTTTGTCTTGTCTTTGTCTTGTCTTTGTCTTGTCTTTGTCTTGTCTTTGTCTTGTCTTTGTCTTGTCTTTGTCTTGTCTTTGTCTTGTCTTTGTCTTGTCTTTGTCTTGTCTTTGTCTTGTCTTTGTCTTGTCTTTGTCTTGTCTTTGTCTTGTCTTTGTCTTGTCTTTGTCTTGTCTTTGTCTTGTCTTTGTCTTGTCTTTGTCTTGTCTTTGTCTTGTCTTTGCTTGTCTTTGTCTTGTCTTTGTCTTGTCTTTGTCTTGTCTTTGTCTTGTCTTTGTCTTGTCTTTGTCTTGTCTTTGTCTTGTCTTTGTCTTGTCTTTGTCTTGTCTTTGTCTTGTCTTTGTCTTGTCTTTGTCTTGTCTTTGTCTTGTCTTTGTCTTGTCTTTGTCTTGTCTTTGTCTTGTCTTTGTCTTGTCTTTGTCTTGTCTTTGTCTTGTCTTTGTCTTGTCTTTGTCTTGTCTTTGTCTTGTCTTTGTCTTGTCTTTGTCTTGTCTTTGTCTTGTCTTTGTCTTGTCTTTGTCTTGTCTTTGTCTTGTCTTTGTCTTGTCTTTGTCTTGTCTTTGTCTTGTCTTTGTCTTGTCTTTGTCTTGTCTTTGTCTTGTCTTTGTCTTGTCTTTGTCTTGTCTTTGTCTTGTCTTTGTCTTGTCTTTGTCTTGTCTTTGTCTTGTCTTTGTCTTGTCTTTGTCTTGTCTTTGTCTTGTCTTTGTCTTGTCTTTGTCTTGTCTTTGTCTTGTCTTTGTCTTGTCTTTGTCTTGTCTTTGTCTTGTCTTTGTCTTGTCTTTGTCTTGTCTTTGTCTTGTCTTTGTCTTGTCTTTGTCTTGTCTTTGTCTTGTCTTTGTCTTGTCTTTGTCTTGTCTTTGTCTTGTCTTTGTCTTGTCTTTGTCTTGTCTTTGTCTTGTCTTTGTCTTGTCTTTGTCTTGTCTTTGTCTTGTCTTTGTCTTGTCTTTGTCTTGTCTTTGTCTTGTCTTTGTCTTGTCTTTGTCTTGTCTTTGTCTTGTCTTTGTCTTGTCTTTGTCTTGTCTTTGTCTTGTCTTTGTCTTGTCTTTGTCTTGTCTTTGTCTTGTCTTTGTCTTGTCTTTGTCTTGTCTTTGTCTTGTCTTTGTCTTGTCTTTGTCTTGTCTTTGTCTTGTCTTTGTCTTGTCTTTGTCTTGTCTTTGTCTTGTCTTTGTCTTGTCTTTGTCTTGTCTTTGTCTTGTCTTTGTCTTGTCTTTGTCTTGTCTTTGTCTTGTCTTTGTCTTGTCTTTGTCTTGTCTTTGTCTTGTCTTTGTCTTGTCTTTGTCTTGTCTTTGTCTTGTCTTTGTCTTGTCTTTGTCTTGTCTTTGTCTTGTCTTTGTCTTGTCTTTGTCTTGTCTTTGTCTTGTCTTTGTCTTGTCTTTGTCTTGTCTTTGTCTTGTCTTTGTCTTGTCTTTGTCTTGTCTTTGTCTTGTCTTTGTCTTGTCTTTGTCTTGTCTTTGTCTTGTCTTTGTCTTGTCTTTGTCTTGTCTTTGTCTTGTCTTTGTCTTGTCTTTGTCTTGTCTTTGTCTTGTCTTTGTCTTGTCTTTGTCTTGTCTTTGTCTTGTCTTTGTCTTGTCTTTGTCTTGTCTTTGTCTTGTCTTTGTCTTGTCTTTGTCTTGTCTTTGTCTTGTCTTTGTCTTGTCTTTGTCTTGTCTTTGTCTTGTCTTTGTCTTGTCTTTGTCTTGTCTTTGTCTTGTCTTTGTCTTGTCTTTGTCTTGTCTTTGTCTTGTCTTTGTCTTGTCTTTGTCTTGTCTTTGTCTTGTCTTTGTCTTGTCTTTGTCTTGTCTTTGTCTTGTCTTTGTCTTGTCTTTGTCTTGTCTTTGTCTTGTCTTTGTCTTGTCTTTGTCTTGTCTTTGTCTTGTCTTTGTCTTGTCTTTGTCTTGTCTTTGTCTTGTCTTTGTCTTGTCTTTGTCTTGTCTTTGTCTTGTCTTTGTCTTGTCTTTGTCTTGTCTTTGTCTTGTCTTTGTCTTGTCTTTGTCTTGTCTTTGTCTTGTCTTTGTCTTGTCTTTGTCTTGTCTTTGTCTTGTCTTTGTCTTGTCTTTGTCTTGTCTTTGTCTTGTCTTTGTCTTGTCTTTGTCTTGTCTTTGTCTTGTCTTTGTCTTGTCTTTGTCTTGTCTTTGTCTTGTCTTTGTCTTGTCTTTGTCTTGTCTTTGTCTTGTCTTTGTCTTGTCTTTGTCTTGTCTTTGTCTTGTCTTTGTCTTGTCTTTGTCTTGTCTTTGTCTTGTCTTTGTCTTGTCTTTGTCTTGTCTTTGTCTTGTCTTTGTCTTGTCTTTGTCTTGTCTTTGTCTTGTCTTTGTCTTGTCTTTGTCTTGTCTTTGTCTTGTCTTTGTCTTGTCTTTGTCTTGTCTTTGTCTTGTCTTTGTCTTGTCTTTGTCTTGTCTTTGTCTTGTCTTTGTCTTGTCTTTGTCTTGTCTTTGTCTTGTCTTTGTCTTGTCTTTGTCTTGTCTTTGTCTTGTCTTTGTCTTGTCTTTGTCTTGTCTTTGTCTTGTCTTTGTCTTGTCTTTGTCTTGTCTTTGTCTTGTCTTTGTCTTGTCTTTGTCTTGTCTTTGTCTTGTCTTTGTCTTGTCTTTGTCTTGTCTTTGTCTTGTCTTTGTCTTGTCTTTGTCTTGTCTTTGTCTTGTCTTTGTCTTGTCTTTGTCTTTGTCTTGTCTTTGTCTTGTCTTTGTCTTGTCTTTGTCTTGTCTTTGTCTTGTCTTTGTCTTGTCTTTGTCTTGTCTTTGTCTTGTCTTTGTCTTGTCTTTGTCTTGTCTTTGTCTTGTCTTTGTCTTGTCTTTGTCTTGTCTTTGTCTTGTCTTTGTCTTGTCTTTGTCTTGTCTTTGTCTTGTCTTTGTCTTGTCTTTGTCTTGTCTTTGTCTTGTCTTTGTCTTGTCTTTGTCTTGTCTTTGTCTTGTCTTTGTCTTGTCTTTGTCTTGTCTTTGTCTTGTCTTTGTCTTGTCTTTGTCTTGTCTTTGTCTTGTCTTTGTCTTGTCTTTGTCTTGTCTTTGTCTTGTCTTTGTCTTGTCTTTGTCTTGTCTTTGTCTTGTCTTTGTCTTGTCTTTGTCTTGTCTTTGTCTTGTCTTTGTCTTGTCTTTGTCTTGTCTTTGTCTTGTCTTTGTCTTGTCTTTGTCTTGTCTTTGTCTTGTCTTTGTCTTGTCTTTGTCTTGTCTTTGTCTTGTCTTTGTCTTGTCTTTGTCTTGTCTTTGTCTTGTCTTTGTCTTGTCTTTGTCTTGTCTTTGTCTTGTCTTTGTCTTGTCTTTGTCTTGTCTTTGTCTTGTCTTTGTCTTGTCTTTGTCTTGTCTTTGTCTTGTCTTTGTCTTGTCTTTGTCTTGTCTTTGTCTTGTCTTTGTCTTGTCTTTGTCTTGTCTTTGTCTTGTCTTTGTCTTGTCTTTGTCTTGTCTTTGTCTTGTCTTTGTCTTGTCTTTGTCTTGTCTTTGTCTTGTCTTTGTCTTGTCTTTGTCTTGTCTTTGTCTTGTCTTTGTCTTGTCTTTGTCTTGTCTTTGTCTTGTCTTTGTCTTGTCTTTGTCTTGTCTTTGTCTTGTCTTTGTCTTGTCTTTGTCTTGTCTTTGTCTTGTCTTTGTCTTGTCTCTTTGTCTTGTCTTTGTCTTGTCTTTGTCTTGTCTTTGTCTTGTCTTTGTCTTGTCTTTGTCTTGTCTTTGTCTTGTCTTTGTCTTGTCTTTGTCTTGTCTTTGTCTTGTCTTTGTCTTGTCTTTGTCTTGTCTTTGTCTTGTCTTTGTCTTGTCTTTGTCTTGTCTTTGTCTTGTCTTTGTCTTGTCTTTGTCTTGTCTTTGTCTTGTCTTTGTCTTGTCTTTGTCTTGTCTTTGTCTTGTCTTTGTCTTGTCTTTGTCTTGTCTTTGTCTTGTCTTTGTCTTGTCTTTGTCTTGTCTTTGTCTTGTCTTTGTCTTGTCTTTGTCTTGTCTTTGTCTTGTCTTTGTCTTGTCTTTGTCTTGTCTTTGTCTTGTCTTTGTCTTGTCTTTGTCTTGTCTTTGTCTTGTCTTTGTCTTGTCTTTGTCTTGTCTTTGTCTTGTCTTTGTCTTGTCTTTGTCTTGTCTTTGTCTTGTCTTTGTCTTGTCTTTGTCTTGTCTTTGTCTTGTCTTGTCTTGTCTTGTCTTGTCTTTGTCTTGTCTTTGTCTTGTCTTTGTCTTGTCTTTGTCTTGTCTTTGTCTTGTCTTTGTCTTGTCTTTGTCTTGTCTTTGTCTTGTCTTTGTCTTGTCTTTGTCTTGTCTTTGTCTTGTCTTTGTCTTGTCTTTGTCTTGTCTTTGTCTTGTCTTTGTCTTGTCTTTGTCTTGTCTTTGTCTTGTCTTTGTCTTGTCTTTGTCTTGTCTTTGTCTTGTCTTTGTCTTGTCTTTGTCTTGTCTTTGTCTTGTCTTTGTCTTGTCTTTGTCTTGTCTTTGTCTTGTCTTTGTCTTGTCTTTGTCTTGTCTTTGTCTTGTCTTTGTCTTGTCTTTGTCTTGTCTTTGTCTTGTCTTTGTCTTGTCTTTGTCTTGTCTTTGTCTTGTCTTTGTCTTGTCTTTGTCTTGTCTTTGTCTTGTCTTTGTCTTGTCTTTGTCTTGTCTTTGTCTTGTCTTTGTCTTGTCTTTGTCTTGTCTTTGTCTTGTCTTTGTCTTGTCTTTGTCTTGTCTTTGTCTTGTCTTTGTCTTGTCTTTGTCTTGTCTTTGTCTTGTCTTTGTCTTGTCTTTGTCTTGTCTTTGTCTTGTCTTTGTCTTGTCTTTGTCTTGTCTTTGTCTTGTCTTTGTCTTGTCTTTGTCTTGTCTTTGTCTTGTCTTTGTCTTGTCTTTGTCTTGTCTTTGTCTTGTCTTTGTCTTGTCTTTGTCTTGTCTTTGTCTTGTCTTTGTCTTGTCTTTGTCTTGTCTTTGTCTTGTCTTTGTCTTGTCTTGTCTTGTCTTGTCTTTGTCTTGTCTTGTCTTGTCTTTGTCTTGTCTTTGTCTTGTCTTTGTCTTGTCTTTGTCTTGTCTTTGTCTTGTCTTTGTCTTGTCTTTGTCTTGTCTTTGTCTTGTCTTTGTCTTGTCTTTGTCTTGTCTTTGTCTTGTCTTTGTCTTGTCTTTGTCTTGTCTTTGTCTTGTCTTTGTCTTGTCTTTGTCTTGTCTTTGTCTTGTCTTGTCTTGTCTTTGTCTTGTCTTTGTCTTGTCTTTGTCTTGTCTTTGTCTTGTCTTTGTCTTGTCTTTGTCTTGTCTTTGTCTTGTCTTTGTCTTGTCTTTGTCTTGTCTTTGTCTTGTCTTTGTCTTGTCTTTGTCTTGTCTTTGTCTTGTCTTTGTCTTGTCTTTGTCTTGTCTTTGTCTTGTCTTTGTCTTGTCTTTGTCTTGTCTTTGTCTTGTCTTTGTCTTGTCTTTGTTGTCTTTGTCTTGTCTTTGTCTTGTCTTTGTCTTGTCTTTGTCTTGTCTTTGTCTTGTCTTTGTCTTGTCTTTGTCTTGTCTTTGTCTTGTCTTTGTCTTGTCTTTGTCTTGTCTTTGTCTTGTCTTTGTCTTGTCTTTGTCTTGTCTTTGTCTTGTCTTTGTCTTGTCTTTGTCTTGTCTTTGTCTTGTCTTTGTCTTGTCTTTGTCTTGTCTTTGTCTTGTCTTTGTCTTGTCTTTGTCTTGTCTTTGTCTTGTCTTTGTCTTGTCTTTGTCTTGTCTTTGTCTTGTCTTTGTCTTGTCTTTGTCTTGTCTTTGTCTTGTCTTTGTCTTGTCTTTGTCTTGTCTTTGTCTTGTCTTTGTCTTGTCTTTGTCTTGTCTTTGTCTTGTCTTTGTCTTGTCTTTGTCTTGTCTTTGTCTTGTCTTTGTCTTGTCTTTGTCTTGTCTTTGTCTTGTCTTTGTCTTGTCTTTGTCTTGTCTTTGTCTTGTCTTGTCTTGTCTTTGTCTTGTCTTTGTCTTGTCTTTGTCTTGTCTTTGTCTTGTCTTTGTCTTGTCTTTGTCTTGTCTTTGTCTTGTCTTTGTCTTGTCTTTGTCTTGTCTTTGTCTTGTCTTTGTCTTGTCTTTGTCTTGTCTTTGTCTTGTCTTTGTCTTGTCTTTGTCTTGTCTTTGTCTTGTCTTTGTCTTGTCTTTGTCTTGTCTTTGTCTTGTCTTTGTCTTGTCTTTGTCTTGTCTTTGTCTTGTCTTTGTCTTGTCTTTGTCTTGTCTTTGTCTTGTCTTTGTCTTGTCTTTGTCTTGTCTTTGTCTTGTCTTTGTCTTGTCTTTGTCTTGTCTTTGTCTTGTCTTTGTCTTGTCTTTGTCTTGTCTTTGTCTTGTCTTTGTCTTGTCTTTGTCTTGTCTTTGTCTTGTCTTTGTCTTGTCTTTGTCTTGTCTTTGTCTTGTCTTTGTCTTGTCTTTGTCTTGTCTTTGTCTTGTCTTTGTCTTGTCTTTGTCTTGTCTTTGTCTTGTCTTTGTCTTGTCTTTGTCTTGTCTTTGTCTTGTCTTTGTCTTGTCTTTGTCTTGTCTTTGTCTTGTCTTTGTCTTGTCTTTGTCTTGTCTTTGTCTTGTCTTTGTCTTGTCTTTGTCTTGTCTTTGTCTTGTCTTTGTCTTGTCTTTGTCTTGTCTTTGTCTTGTCTTTGTCTTGTCTTTGTCTTGTCTTTGTCTTGTCTTTGTCTTGTCTTTGTCTTGTCTTTGTCTTGTCTTTGTCTTGTCTTTGTCTTGTCTTTGTCTTGTCTTTGTCTTGTCTTTGTCTTGTCTTTGTCTTGTCTTTGTCTTGTCTTTGTCTTGTCTTTGTCTTGTCTTTGTCTTGTCTTTGTCTTGTCTTTGTCTTGTCTTTGTCTTGTCTTTGTCTTGTCTTTGTCTTGTCTTTGTCTTGTCTTTGTCTTGTCTTTGTCTTGTCTTTGTCTTGTCTTTGTCTTGTCTTTGTCTTGTCTTTGTCTTGTCTTTGTCTTGTCTTTGTCTTGTCTTTGTCTTGTCTTTGTCTTGTCTTTGTCTTGTCTTTGTCTTGTCTTTGTCTTGTCTTTGTCTTGTCTTTGTCTTGTCTTTGTCTTGTCTTTGTCTTGTCTTTGTCTTGTCTTTGTCTTTGTCTTGTCTTGTCTTGTCTTTGTCTTGTCTTTGTCTTGTCTTTGTCTTGTCTTTGTCTTGTCTTTGTCTTGTCTTTGTCTTGTCTTTGTCTTGTCTTTGTCTTGTCTTTGTCTTGTCTTTGTCTTGTCTTTGTCTTGTCTTTGTCTTGTCTTGTCTTTGTCTTGTCTTTGTCTTGTCTTTGTCTTGTCTTTGTCTTGTCTTTGTCTTGTCTTTGTCTTGTCTTTGTCTTGTCTTTGTCTTGTCTTTGTCTTGTCTTTGTCTTGTCTTTGTCTTGTCTTTGTCTTGTCTTTGTCTTGTCTTTGTCTTGTCTTTGTCTTGTCTTTGTCTTGTCTTTGTCTTGTCTTTGTCTTGTCTTTGTCTTGTCTTTGTCTTGTCTTTGTCTTGTCTTTGTCTTGTCTTTGTCTTGTCTTTGTCTTGTCTTTGTCTTGTCTTTGTCTTGTCTTTGTCTTGTCTTTGTCTTGTCTTTGTCTTGTCTTTGTCTTGTCTTTGTCTTGTCTTTGTCTTGTCTTTGTCTTGTCTTTGTCTTGTCTTTGTCTTGTCTTTGTCTTGTCTTTGTCTTGTCTTTGTCTTGTCTTTGTCTTGTCTTTGTCTTGTCTTTGTCTTGTCTTTGTCTTGTCTTTGTCTTGTCTTTGTCTTGTCTTTGTCTTGTCTTTGTCTTGTCTTTGTCTTGTCTTTGTCTTGTCTTTGTCTTGTCTTTGTCTTGTCTTTGTCTTGTCTTTGTCTTGTCTTTGTCTTGTCTTTGTCTTGTCTTTGTCTTGTCTTTGTCTTGTCTTTGTCTTGTCTTTGTCTTGTCTTTGTCTTGTCTTTGTCTTGTCTTTGTCTTGTCTTTGTCTTGTCTTTGTCTTGTCTTTGTCTTGTCTTTGTCTTGTCTTTGTCTTGTCTTTGTCTTGTCTTTGTCTTGTCTTTGTCTTGTCTTTGTCTTGTCTTTGTCTTGTCTTTGTCTTGTCTTTGTCTTGTCTTTGTCTTGTCTTTGTCTTGTCTTTGTCTTGTCTTTGTCTTGTCTTTGTCTTGTCTTTGTCTTGTCTTTGTCTTGTCTTTGTCTTGTCTTTGTCTTGTCTTTGTCTTGTCTTTGTCTTGTCTTTGTCTTGTCTTTGTCTTGTCTTTGTCTTGTCTTTGTCTTGTCTTTGTCTTGTCTTTGTCTTGTCTTTGTCTTGTCTTTGTCTTGTCTTTGTCTTGTCTTTGTCTTGTCTTTGTCTTGTCTTTGTCTTGTCTTTGTCTTGTCTTTGTCTTGTCTTTGTCTTGTCTTTGTCTTGTCTTTGTCTTGTCTTTGTCTTGTCTTTGTCTTGTCTTTGTCTTGTCTTTGTCTTGTCTTTGTCTTGTCTTTGTCTTGTCTTTGTCTTGTCTTTGTCTTGTCTTTGTCTTGTCTTTGTCTTGTCTTTGTCTTGTCTTTGTCTTGTCTTTGTCTTGTCTTTGTCTTGTCTTTGTCTTGTCTTTGTCTTGTCTTTGTCTTGTCTTTGTCTTGTCTTTGTCTTGTCTTTGTCTTGTCTTTGTCTTGTCTTTGTCTTGTCTTTGTCTTGTCTTTGTCTTGTCTTTGTCTTGTCTTTGTCTTGTCTTTGTCTTGTCTTTGTCTTGTCTTTGTCTTGTCTTTGTCTTGTCTTTGTCTTGTCTTTGTCTTGTCTTTGTCTTGTCTTTGTCTTGTCTTTGTCTTGTCTTTGTCTTGTCTTTGTCTTGTCTTTGTCTTGTCTTTGTCTTGTCTTTGTCTTGTCTTTGTCTTGTCTTTGTCTTGTCTTTGTCTTGTCTTTGTCTTGTCTTTGTCTTGTCTTTGTCTTGTCTTTGTCTTGTCTTTGTCTTGTCTTTGTCTTGTCTTTGTCTTGTCTTTGTCTTGTCTTTGTCTTGTCTTTGTCTTGTCTTTGTCTTGTCTTTGTCTTGTCTTTGTCTTGTCTTTGTCTTGTCTTTGTCTTGTCTTTGTCTTGTCTTTGTCTTGTCTTTGTCTTGTCTTTGTCTTGTCTTTGTCTTGTCTTTGTCTTGTCTTTGTCTTGTCTTTGTCTTGTCTTTGTCTTGTCTTTGTCTTGTCTTTGTCTTGTCTTTGTCTTGTCTTTGTCTTGTCTTTGTCTTGTCTTTGTCTTGTCTTTGTCTTGTCTTTGTCTTGTCTTTGTCTTGTCTTTGTCTTGTCTTTGTCTTGTCTTTGTCTTGTCTTTGTCTTGTCTTTGTCTTGTCTTTGTCTTGTCTTTGTCTTGTCTTTGTCTTGTCTTTGTCTTGTCTTTGTCTTGTCTTTGTCTTGTCTTTGTCTTGTCTTTGTCTTGTCTTTGTCTTGTCTTTGTCTTGTCTTTGTCTTGTCTTTGTCTTGTCTTTGTCTTGTCTTTGTCTTGTCTTTGTCTTGTCTTTGTCTTGTCTTTGTCTTGTCTTTGTCTTGTCTTTGTCTTGTCTTTGTCTTGTCTTTGTCTTGTCTTTGTCTTGTCTTTGTCTTGTCTTTGTCTTGTCTTTGTCTTGTCTTTGTCTTGTCTTTGTCTTGTCTTTGTCTTGTCTTTGTCTTGTCTTTGTCTTGTCTTTGTCTTGTCTTTGTCTTGTCTTTGTCTTGTCTTTGTCTTGTCTTTGTCTTGTCTTTGTCTTGTCTTTGTCTTGTCTTTGTCTTGTCTTTGTCTTGTCTTTGTCTTGTCTTTGTCTTGTCTTTGTCTTGTCTTTGTCTTGTCTTTGTCTTGTCTTTGTCTTGTCTTTGTCTTGTCTTTGTCTTGTCTTTGTCTTGTCTTTGTCTTGTCTTTGTCTTGTCTTTGTCTTGTCTTTGTCTTGTCTTTGTCTTGTCTTTGTCTTGTCTTTGTCTTGTCTTTGTCTTGTCTTTGTCTTGTCTTTGTCTTGTCTTTGTCTTGTCTTTGTCTTGTCTTTGTCTTGTCTTTGTCTTGTCTTTGTCTTGTCTTTGTCTTGTCTTTGTCTTGTCTTTGTCTTGTCTTTGTCTTGTCTTTGTCTTGTCTTTGTCTTGTCTTTGTCTTGTCTTTGTCTTGTCTTTGTCTTGTCTTTGTCTTGTCTTTGTCTTGTCTTTGTCTTGTCTTTGTCTTGTCTTTGTCTTGTCTTTGTCTTGTCTTTGTCTTGTCTTTGTCTTGTCTTTGTCTTGTCTTTGTCTTGTCTTTGTCTTGTCTTTGTCTTGTCTTTGTCTTGTCTTTGTCTTGTCTTTGTCTTGTCTTTGTCTTGTCTTTGTCTTGTCTTTGTCTTGTCTTTGTCTTGTCTTTGTCTTGTCTTTGTCTTGTCTTTGTCTTGTCTTTGTCTTGTCTTTGTCTTGTCTTTGTCTTGTCTTTGTCTTGTCTTTGTCTTGTCTTTGTCTTGTCTTTGTCTTGTCTTTGTCTTGTCTTTGTCTTGTCTTTGTCTTGTCTTTGTCTTGTCTTTGTCTTGTCTTTGTCTTGTCTTTGTCTTGTCTTTGTCTTGTCTTTGTCTTGTCTTTGTCTTGTCTTTGTCTTGTCTTTGTCTTGTCTTTGTCTTGTCTTTGTCTTGTCTTTGTCTTGTCTTTGTCTTGTCTTTGTCTTGTCTTTGTCTTGTCTTTGTCTTGTCTTTGTCTTGTCTTTGTCTTGTCTTTGTCTTGTCTTTGTCTTGTCTTTGTCTTGTCTTTGTCTTGTCTTTGTCTTGTCTTTGTCTTGTCTTTGTCTTGTCTTTGTCTTGTCTTTGTCTTGTCTTTGTCTTGTCTTTGTCTTGTCTTTGTCTTGTCTTTGTCTTGTCTTTGTCTTGTCTTTGTCTTGTCTTTGTCTTGTCTTTGTCTTGTCTTTGTCTTGTCTTTGTCTTGTCTTTGTCTTGTCTTTGTCTTGTCTTTGTCTTGTCTTTGTCTTGTCTTTGTCTTGTCTTTGTCTTGTCTTTGTCTTGTCTTTGTCTTGTCTTTGTCTTGTCTTTGTCTTGTCTTTGTCTTGTCTTTGTCTTGTCTTTGTCTTGTCTTTGTCTTGTCTTTGTCTTGTCTTTGTCTTGTCTTTGTCTTGTCTTTGTCTTGTCTTTGTCTTGTCTTTGTCTTGTCTTTGTCTTGTCTTTGTCTTGTCTTTGTCTTGTCTTTGTCTTGTCTTTGTCTTGTCTTTGTCTTGTCTTTGTCTTGTCTTGTCTTTGTCTTGTCTTTGTCTTGTCTTTGTCTTGTCTTTGTCTTGTCTTTGTCTTGTCTTTGTCTTGTCTTTGTCTTGTCTTTGTCTTGTCTTTGTCTTGTCTTTGTCTTGTCTTTGTCTTGTCTTTGTCTTGTCTTTGTCTTGTCTTTGTCTTGTCTTTGTCTTGTCTTTGTCTTGTCTTTGTCTTGTCTTTGTCTTGTCTTTGTCTTGTCTTTGTCTTGTCTTTGTCTTGTCTTTGTCTTGTCTTTGTCTTGTCTTTGTCTTGTCTTTGTCTTGTCTTTGTCTTGTCTTTGTCTTGTCTTTGTCTTGTCTTTGTCTTGTCTTTGTCTTGTCTTTGTCTTGTCTTTGTCTTGTCTTTGTCTTGTCTTTGTCTTGTCTTTGTCTTGTCTTTGTCTTGTCTTTGTCTTGTCTTTGTCTTGTCTTTGTCTTGTCTTTGTCTTGTCTTTGTCTTGTCTTTGTCTTGTCTTTGTCTTGTCTTTGTCTTGTCTTTGTCTTGTCTTTGTCTTGTCTTTGTCTTGTCTTTGTCTTGTCTTTGTCTTGTCTTTGTCTTGTCTTTGTCTTGTCTTTGTCTTGTCTTTGTCTTGTCTTTGTCTTGTCTTTGTCTTGTCTTTGTCTTGTCTTTGTCTTGTCTTTGTCTTGTCTTTGTCTTGTCTTTGTCTTGTCTTTGTCTTGTCTTTGTCTTGTCTTTGTCTTGTCTTTGTCTTGTCTTTGTCTTGTCTTTGTCTTGTCTTTGTCTTGTCTTTGTCTTGTCTTTGTCTTGTCTTTGTCTTGTCTTTGTCTTGTCTTTGTCTTGTCTTTGTCTTGTCTTTGTCTTGTCTTTGTCTTGTCTTTGTCTTGTCTTTGTCTTGTCTTTGTCTTGTCTTTGTCTTGTCTTTGTCTTGTCTTTGTCTTGTCTTTGTCTTGTCTTTGTCTTGTCTTTGTCTTGTCTTTGTCTTGTCTTTGTCTTGTCTTTGTCTTGTCTTTGTCTTGTCTTTGTCTTGTCTTTGTCTTGTCTTTGTCTTGTCTTTGTCTTGTCTTTGTCTTGTCTTTGTCTTGTCTTTGTCTTGTCTTTGTCTTGTCTTTGTCTTGTCTTTGTCTTGTCTTTGTCTTGTCTTTGTCTTGTCTTTGTCTTGTCTTTGTCTTGTCTTTGTCTTGTCTTTGTCTTGTCTTTGTCTTGTCTTTGTCTTGTCTTTGTCTTGTCTTTGTCTTGTCTTTGTCTTGTCTTTGTCTTGTCTTTGTCTTGTCTTTGTCTTGTCTTTGTCTTGTCTTTGTCTTGTCTTTGTCTTGTCTTGTCTTTGTCTTGTCTTTGTCTTGTCTTTGTCTTGTCTTGTCTTTGTCTTGTCTTTGTCTTGTCTTTGTCTTGTCTTGTCTTTGTCTTGTCTTTGTCTTGTCTTTGTCTTGTCTTTGTCTTGTCTTTGTCTTGTCTTTGTCTTGTCTTTGTCTTGTCTTTGTCTTGTCTTTGTCTTGTCTTTGTCTTGTCTTTGTCTTGTCTTTGTCTTGTCTTTGTCTTGTCTTTGTCTTGTCTTTGTCTTGTCTTTGTCTTGTCTTTGTCTTGTCTTTGTCTTGTCTTTGTCTTGTCTTTGTCTTGTCTTTGTCTTGTCTTTGTCTTGTCTTTGTCTTGTCTTTGTCTTTGTCTTTGTCTTGTCTTTGTCTTGTCTTTGTCTTGTCTTTGTCTTGTCTTTGTCTTGTCTTTGTCTTGTCTTTGTCTTGTCTTTGTCTTGTCTTTGTCTTGTCTTTGTCTTGTCTTGTCTTGTCTTTGTCTTGTCTTTGTCTTGTCTTTGTCTTGTCTTTGTCTTGTCAACTCATTGGACAAACGTATGGCGTGGCTAGGTTGGAGACTATTGAGGTGTTGCGGGCGGGAGGATGTTGACCGCCGTTATTGTAGGTAGAGGAATCAGGATATATTATTACTTGGCCTGTCATGCGCATAATAATATCATTATTGTCTTGGGAGGGACCAGAACATGATTATCTACTTCATTTTTTGCATTTTCTGCTTATTCTAGCTATAATCAGTGGATTGCATTTTTGTCGTTCTGCTTGTATTCGGTGTTGCCTCTATTTCTGGTAGTTAGTGTAAAGCGCGCGTCATCGGTTGTATATCTGACATACAAAGCCGGTCGTTTTAGGTACTTAGGTGGTGCCGCTCAAAATGCATTCCAGTTAGCATAAAAACCCGCGCGAATATTCATTGCTTAAAAATCGGTATTTTATTCAATCGTTCGTGAAGAAAAAGCAATACGTAGCTGTCGTTTCATTTACTATAATAGTATCAATGATGATTAACTATAAATGTTATATTACGAAATCTTGGTCTAGGCGTTATGTTATATTGTATTATT
>NW_026683863.1:0-19000 GCF_030247195.1 Topomyia yanbarensis | reverse complement strand
CCATCAATATGTGTGTCATTTGAAAGGATATGGTCAGCAGACACCGAAAATTGACCATTACCTCCATTTTGAAATCCAAGATAGCGACTTCCGGTTACCACAAATAGTTTGAACCACCATCAATATGGATGTCATTTAAAAAAGGTGGTCATTTGAAAAGGGTTTTATATCTTAAGGTTATTTGAATTACTATATGATACCGCGAGAATTGTTGTTTTTCTCTTCTTTTGATTTGATTGATTTGATTGATTTGATTGATTTGATTGATTTGATTGATTTGATTGATTTGATTGATTTGATTGATTTGATTGATTTGATTGATTTGATTGATTTGATTGATTTGATTGATTTGATTGATTTGATTGATTTGATTGATTTGATTGATTTGATTGATTTGATTGATTTGATTGATTTGATTGATTTGATTGATTTGATTGATTTCATTGATTTGATTGATTTGATTGATTTGATTGATTTGATTGATTTGATTGATTTGATTGATTTGATTGATTTGATTGATTTGATTGATTTGATTGATTTGATTGATTTGATTGATTTGATTGATTTGATTGATTTGATTGATTTGATTGATTTGATTGATTTGATTGATTTGATTGATTTGATTGATTTGATTGATTTGATTGATTTGATTGATTTGATTGATTTGATTGATTTGATTGATTTGATTGATTTGATTGATTTGATTGATTTGATTGATTTGATTGATTTGATTGATTTGATTGATTTGATTGATTTGATTGATTTGATTGATTTGATTGATTTGATTGATTTGATTGATTTGATTGATTTGATTGATTTGATTGATTTGATTGATTTGATTGATTTGATTGATTTGATTGATTTGATTGATTTGATTGATTTGATTGATTTGATTGATTTGATTGATTTGATTGATTTGATTTATTTGATTGATTTGATTGATTTGATTGATTTGATTGATTTGATTGATTTGATTGATTTGATTGATTTGATTGATTTGATTGATTTGATTGGTTTGATTGATTTGATTGATTTGATTGATTTGATTGATTTGATTGATTTGATTGATTTGATTGATTTGATTGATTTGATTGATTTGATTGATTTGATTGATTTGATTGATTTGATTGATTTGATTGATTTGATTGATTTGATTGATTTGATTGATTTGATTGATTTGATTGATTTGATTGATTTGATTGATTTGATTGATTTGATTGATTTGATTGATTTGATTGATTTGATTGATTTGATTGATTTGATTGATTTGATTGATTTGATTGATTTGATTGATTTGATTGATTTGATTGATTTGATTGATTTGATTGATTTGATTGATTTGATTGACTTGATTGATTTGATTGATTTGATTGATTTGATTGATTTGATTGATTTGATTGATTTGATTGATTTGATTGATTTGATTGATTTGATTGATTTGATTGATTTGATTGATTTGATTGATTTGATTGATTTGATTGATTTGATTGATTTGATTGATTTGATTGATTTGATTGATTTGATTGATTTGATTGATTTGATTGATTTGATTGATTTGATTGATTTGATTGATTTGATTGATTTGATTGATTTGATTGATTTGATTGATTTGATTGATTTGATTGATTTGATTGATTTGATTGATTTGATTGATTTGATTGATTTGATTGATTTGATTGATTTGATTGATTTGATTGATTTGATTGATTTGATTGATTTGATTGATTTGATTGATTTGATTGATTTGATTGATTTGATTGATTTGATTGATTTGATTGATTTGATTGATTTGATTGATTTGATTGATTTGATTGATTTGATTGATTTGATTGATTTGATTGATTTGATTGATTTGATTGATTTGATTGATTTGATTGATTTGATTGATTTGATTGATTTGATTGATTTGATTGATTTGATTGATTTGATTGATTTGATTGATTTGATTGATTTGATTGATTTGATTGATTTGATTGATTTGATTGATTTGATTGATTTGATTGATTTGATTGATTTGATTGATTTGATTGATTTGATTGATTTGATTGATTTGATTGATTTGATTGATTTGATTGATTTGATTGATTTGATTGATTTGATTGATTTGATTGATTTGATTGATTTGATTGATTTGATTGATTCGATTGATTTGATTGATTCGATTGATTTGATTGATTCGATTGATTTGATTGATTTGATTGATTTGATTGATTTGATTGATTTGATTGATTCGATTGATTCGATTGATTCGATTGATTCGATTGATTCGATTGATTCGATTGATTCGATTGATTTGATTGATTTGATTGATTTGATTGATTTGATTGATTTGATTGATTTGATTGATTTGATTGATTTGATTGATTTGATTGATTTGATTGATTTGATTGATTTGATTGATTTGATTGATTTGATTGATTTGATTGATTTGATTGATTTGATTGATTTGATTGATTTGATTGATTTGATTGATTTGATTGATTTGATTGATTTGATTGATTTGATTGATTTGATTGATTTGATTGATTTGATTGATTTGATTGATTTGATTGATTTGATTGATTTGATTGATTTGATTGATTTGATTGATTTGATTGATTTGATTGATTTGATTGATTTGATTGATTTGATTGATTTGATTGATTTGATTGATTTGATTGATTTGATTGATTTGATTGATTTGATTGATTTGATTGATTTGATTGATTTGATTGATTTGATTGATTTGATTGATTTGATTGATTTGATTGATTTGATTGATTTGATTGATTTGATTGATATGATTGATTTGATTGATTTGATTGATTTGATTGATTTGATTGATTTGATTGATTTGATTGATTTGATTGATTTGATTGATTTGATTGATTTGATTGATTTGATTGATTTGATTGATTTGATTGATTTGATTGATTTGATTGATTTGATTGATTTGATTGATTTGATTGATTTGATTGATTTGATTGATTTGATTGATTTGATTGATTTGATTGATTTGATTGATTTGATTGATTTGATTGATTTGATTGATTTGATTGATTTGATTGATTTGATTGATTTGATTGATTTGATTGATTTGATTGATTTGATTGATTTGATTGATTTGATTGATTTGATTGATTTGATTGATTTGATTGATTTGATTGATTTGATTGATTTGATTGATTTGATTGATTTGATTGATTTGATTGATTTGATTGATTTGATTGATTTGATTGATTTGATTGATTTGATTGATTTGATTGATTTGATTGATTTGATTGATTTGATTGATTTGATTGATTTGATTGATTTGATTGATTTGATTGATTTGATTGATTTGATTGATTTGATTGATTTGATTGATTTGATTGATTTGATTGATTTGATTGATTTGATTGATTTGATTGATTTGATTGATTTGATTGATTTGATTGATTTGATTGATTTGATTGATTTGATTGATTTGATTGATTTGATTGATTTGATTGATTTGATTGATTTGATTGATTTGATTGATTTGATTGATTTGATTGATTTGATTGATTTGATTGATTTGATTGATTTGATTGATTTGATTGATTTGATTGATTTGATTGATTTGATTGATTTGATTGATTTGATTGATTTGATTGATTTGATTGATTTGATTGATTTGATTGATTTGATTGATTTGATTGATTTGATTGATTTGATTGATTTGATTGATTTGATTGATTTGATTGATTTGATTGATTTGATTGATTTGATTGATTTGATTGATTTGATTGATTTGATTGATTTGATTGATTTGATTGATTTGATTGATTTGATTGATTTGATTGATTTGATTGATTTGATTGATTTGATTGATTTGATTGATTTGATTGATTTGATTGATTTGATTGATTTGATTGATTTGATTGATTTGATTGATTTGATTGATTTGATTGATTTGATTGATTTGATTGATTTGATTGATTTGATTGATTTGATTGATTTGATTGATTTGATTGATTTGATTGATTTGATTGATTTGATTGATTTGATTGATTTGATTGATTTGATTGATTTGATTGATTTGATTGATTTGATTGATTTGATTGATTTGATTGATTTGATTGATTTGATTGATTTGATTGATTTGATTGATTTGATTGATTTGATTGATTTGATTGATTTGATTGATTTGATTGATTTGATTGATTTGATTGATTTGATTGATTTGATTGATTTGATTGATTTGATTGATTTGATTGATTTGATTGATTTGATTGATTTGATTGATTTGATTGATTTGATTGATTTGATTGATTTGATTGATTTGATTGATTTGATTGATTTGATTGATTTGATTGATTTGATTGATTTGATTGATTTGATTGATTTGATTGATTTGATTGATTTGATTGATTTGATTGATTTGATTGATTTGATTGATTTGATTGATTTGATTGATTTGATTGATTTGATTGATTTGATTGATTTGATTGATTTGATTGATTTGATTGATTTGATTGATTTGATTGATTTGATTGATTTGATTGATTTGATTGATTTGATTGATTTGATTGATTTGATTGATTTGATTGATTTGATTGATTTGATTGATTTGATTGATTTGATTGATTTGATTGATTTGATTGATTTGATTGATTTGATTGATTTGATTGATTTGATTGATTTGATTGATTTGATTGATTTGATTGATTTGATTGATTTGATTGATTTGATTGATTTGATTGATTTGATTGATTTGATTGATTTGATTGATTTGATTGATTTGATTGATTTGATTGATTTGATTGATTTGATTGATTGATTGATTTGATTGATTTGATTGATTTGATTGATTTGATTGATTGATTGATTTGATTGATTTGATTGTTTGATTGATTTGATTGATTTGATTGATTTGATTGATTTGATTGATTTGATTGATTTGATTGATTTGATTGATTTGATTGATTTGATTGATTTGATTGATTTGATTGATTTGATTGATTTGATTGATTTGATTGATTTGATTGATTTGATTGATTTGATTGATTTGATTGATTTGATTGATTTGATTGATTTGATTGATTTGATTGATTTGATTGATTTGATTGATTTGATTGATTTGATTGATTTGATTGATTTGATTGATTTGATTGATTTGATTGATTTGATTGATTTGATTGATTTGATTGATTTGATTGATTTGATTGATTTGATTGATTTGATTGATTTGATTGATTTGATTGATTTGATTGATTTGATTGATTTGATTGATTTGATTGATTTGATTGATTTGATTGATTTGATTGATTTGATTGATTTGATTGATTTGATTGATTTGATTGATTTGATTGATTTGATTGATTTGATTGATTTGATTGATTTGATTGATTTGATTGATTTGATTGATTTGATTGATTTGATTGATTTGATTGATTTGATTGATTTGATTGATTTGATTGATTTGATTGATTTGATTGATTTGATTGATTTGATTGATTTGATTGATTTGATTGATTTGATTGATTTGATTGATTTGATTGATTTGATTGATTTGATTGATTTGATTGATTTGATTGATTTGATTGATTTGATTGATTTGATTGATTTGATTGATTTGATTGATTTGATTGATTTGATTGATTTGATTGATTTGATTGATTTGATTGATTTGATTGATTTGATTGATTTGATTGATTTGATTGATTTGATTGATTTGATTGATTTGATTGATTTGATTGATTTGATTGATTTGATTGATTTGATTGATTTGATTGATTTGATTGATTTGATTGATTTGATTGATTTGATTGATTTGATTGATTTGATTGATTTGATTGATTTGATTGATTTGATTGATTTGATTGATTTGATTGATTTGATTGATTTGATTGATTTGATTGATTTGATTGATTTGATTGATTTGATTGATTTGATTGATTTGATTGATTTGATTGATTTGATTGATTTGATTGATTTGATTGATTTGATTGATTTGATTGATTTGATTGATTTGATTGATTTGATTGATTTGATTGATTTGATTGATTTGATTGATTTGATTGATTTGATTGATTTGATTGATTTGATTGATTTGATTGATTTGATTGATTTGATTGATTTGATTGATTTGATTGATTTGATTGATTTGATTGATTTGATTGATTTGATTGATTTGATTGATTTGATTGATTTGATTGATTTGATTGATTTGATTGATTTGATTGATTTGATTGATTTGATTGATTTGATTGATTTGATTGATTTGATTGATTTGATTGATTTGATTGATTTGATTGATTTGATTGATTTGATTGATTTGATTGATTTGATTGATTTGATTGATTTGATTGATTTGATTGATTTGATTGATTTGATTGATTTGATTGATTTGATTGATTTGATTGATTTGATTGATTTGATTGATTTGATTGATTTGATTGATTTGATTGATTTGATTGATTTGATTGATTTGATTGATTTGATTGATTTGATTGATTTGATTGATTTGATTGATTTGATTGATTTGATTGATTTGATTGATTTGATTGATTTGATTGATTTGATTGATTTGATTGATTTGATTGATTTGATTGATTTGATTGATTTGATTGATTTGATTGATTTGATTGATTTGATTGATTTGATTGATTTGATTGATTTGATTGATTTGATTGATTTGATTGATTTGATTGATTTGATTGATTTGATTGATTTGATTGATTTGATTGATTTGATTGATTTGATTGATTTGATTGATTTGATTGATTTGATTGATTTGATTGATTTGATTGATTTGATTGATTTGATTGATTTGATTGATTTGATTGATTTGATTGATTTGATTGATTTGATTGATTTGATTGATTTGATTGATTTGATTGATTTGATTGATTTGATTGATTTGATTGATTTGATTGATTTGATTGATTTGATTGATTTGATTGATTTGATTGATTTGATTGATTTGATTGATTTGATTGATTTGATTGATTTGATTGATTTGATTGATTTGATTGATTTGATTGATTTGATTGATTTGATTGATTTGATTGATTTGATTGATTTGATTGATTTGATTGATTTGATTGATTTGATTGATTTGATTGATTTGATTGATTTGATTGATTTGATTGATTTGATTGATTTGATTGATTTGATTGATTTGATTGATTTGATTGATTTGATTGATTTGATTGATTTGATTGATTTGATTGATTTGATTGATTTGATTGATTTGATTGATTTGATTGATTTGATTGATTTGATTGATTTGATTGATTTGATTGATTTGATTGATTTGATTGATTTGATTGATTTGATTGATTTGATTGATTTGATTGATTTGATTGATTTGATTGATTTGATTGATTTGATTGATTTGATTGATTTGATTGATTTGATTGATTTGATTGATTTGATTGATTTGATTGATTTGATTGATTTGATTGATTTGATTGATTTGATTGATTTGATTGATTTGATTGATTTGATTGATTTGATTGATTTGATTGATTTGATTGATTTGATTGATTTGATTGATTTGATTGATTTGATTGATTTGATTGATTTGATTGATTTGATTGATTTGATTGATTTGATTGATTTGATTGATTTGATTGATTTGATTGATTTGATTGATTTGATTGATTTGATTGATTTGATTGATTTGATTGATTTGATTGATTTGATTGATTTGATTGATTTGATTGATTTGATTGATTTGATTGATTTGATTGATTTGATTGATTTGATTGATTTGATTGATTTGATTGATTTGATTGATTTGATTGATTTGATTGATTTGATTGATTTGATTGATTTGATTGATTTGATTGATTTGATTGATTTGATTGATTTGATTGATTTGATTGATTTGATTGATTTGATTGATTTGATTGATTTGATTGATTTGATTGATTTGATTGATTTGATTGATTTGATTGATTTGATTGATTTGATTGATTTGATTGATTTGATTGATTTGATTGATTTGATTGATTTGATTGATTTGATTGATTTGATTGATTTGATTGATTTGATTGATTTGATTGATTTGATTGATTTGATTGATTTGATTGATTTGATTGATTTGATTGATTTGATTGATTTGATTGATTTGATTGATTTGATTGATTTGATTGATTTGATTGATTTGATTGATTTGATTGATTTGATTGATTTGATTGATTTGATTGATTTGATTGATTTGATTGATTTGATTGATTTGATTGATTTGATTGATTTGATTGATTTGATTGATTTGATTGATTTGATTGATTTGATTGATTTGATTGATTTGATTGATTTGATTGATTTGATTGATTTGATTGATTTGATTGATTTGATTGATTTGATTGATTTGATTGATTTGATTGTGTTTGATTGATTTGATTGATTTGATTGATTTGATTGATTTGATTGATTTGATTGATTTGATTGATTTGATTGATTTGATTGATTTGATTGATTTGATTGATTTGATTGATTTGATTGATTTGATTGATTTGATTGATTTGATTGATTTGATTGATTTGATTGATTTGATTGATTTGATTGATTTGATTGATTTGATTGATTTGATTGATTTGATTGATTTGATTGATTTGATTGATTTGATTGATTTGATTGATTTGATTGATTTGATTGATTTGATTGATTTGATTGATTTGATTGATTTGATTGATTTGATTGATTTGATTGATTTGATTGATTTGATTGATTTGATTGATTTGATTGATTTGATTGATTTGATTGATTTGATTGATTTGATTGATTTGATTGATTTGATTGATTTGATTGATTTGATTGATTTGATTGATTTGATTGATTTGATTGATTTGATTGATTTGATTGATTTGATTGATTTGATTGATTTGATTGATTTGATTGATTTGATTGATTTGATTGATTTGATTGATTTGATTGATTTGATTGATTTGATTGATTTGATTGATTTGATTGATTTGATTGATTTGATTGATTTGATTGATTTGATTGATTTGATTGATTTGATTGATTTGATTGATTTGATTGATTTGATTGATTTGATTGATTTGATTGATTTGATTGATTTGATTGATTTGATTGATTTGATTGATTTGATTGATTTGATTGATTTGATTGATTTGATTGATTCGATTGATTCGATTGATTCGATTGATTCGATTGATTTGATTGATTTGATTGATTTGATTGATTTGATTGATTTGATTGATTTGATTGATTTGATTGATTTGATTGATTCGATTGATTCGATTGATTCGATTGATTTGATTGATTTGATTGATTTGATTGATTTGATTGATTTGATTGATTTGATTGATTTGATTGATTTGATTGATTTGATTGATTTGATTGATTTGATTGATTTGATTGATTTGATTGATTTGATTGATTTGATTGATTTGATTGATTTGATTGATTTGATTGATTTGATTGATTTGATTGATTTGATTGATTTGATTGATTTGATTGATTTGATTGATTTGATTGATTTGATTGATTTGATTGATTTGATTGATTTGATTGATCTGATTGATCTGATTGATCTGATTGATCTGATTGATCTGATTGATCTGATTGATCTGATTGATCTGATTGATCTGATTGATCTGATTGATCTGATTGATCTGATTGATCTGATTGATCTGATTGATCTGATTGATCTGATTGATCTGATTGATCTGATTGATCTGATTGATCTGATTGATCTGATTGATCTGATTGATCTGATTGATCTGATTGATCTGATTGATATGATTTTTTTTTTTATTCATTTCGTTTATTTGATAGGCACAAATGCGTTAGCTTGGCGGTGCCAAATTCTTTTGTTTTTACATTTTGTATATTTTAAAACTAGGAGGTTACAATGTTGAAATATTTTTTTAAAAAAGAAAAATTTTACAGCTATCTTAAGACTAGAAATAAGATTCTATATACAAGAGATGGGGCGAAAGATTTTTTTTATGAAAAAATTTTAAAACAAGGAATTCAATAGTAATAATTTTTAGGAAATATTTACAGTTATCTTAAAACTAACAATATAGTTTGGTACACAAAAGGGGGAACAAATATTTATGAGAAAATTCGCAGGTGTTTTAAGACTAGGGATACAATTCTATTTACAAGATGGGGGACAATAGTTTTAACAAAGAGGTAAAATTACAACTATCTTAAAACTAGGAATACAGTATACAAATTTGAACTTTTTTAGCGGAGACTTATGCTTGGTCAAGATATTCAGAGGGGGGCTGTAGAAGCAGTTGTATCAAGGACAGGAGAGAGAAAGCGTAGATGGTGACCGGGATAGAAGAGCAAAACTTGCAACTTTCGCTCAAACGGGAGATCAGCGAAAGATTACCGCCTCAGTCTAGTAGGTCGGATTGGCGGATGGTATTCTTCGGACCCGCGGGGAATCCTTCAAAAGTCATCGGACCTTGAGTCGCTCTCGCTTCAGTTTCCGTAGTGGTAAGTGCGACGGCGGTTACATAGTTGCAGTCTGGAGCTGATCGGTCCCACAAGGCAAGAGAAAGCTTCTAAAACGAGAAATAAAAAGAGAGGGGCTAAATTGGGATATTTGTCGTTTTTATGAAAGTATAAATAAGGGACATATAGGGGAAATCACGATTTGCCAGTATATCTCGGACTGGGACATTGGGTGGTCTACCTCGGGCCCGAAGGGAATCCTTTAGCTGAGACCTGGCGTCCAAGTACCCGGCGCATACCCAGACAACGTGCTCGATGTCGTGATAGCCCTCGTCACAAGCGCACAGACTACTCTCCGCAAGCCCAATACGCCGCAGATGCGCATCCAAGGTGTAGTGGTTGGACATAAGTCGGGACATTACACGAATAAAATCCCGACCCACATCCATCCCCCTGAACCAAGGCTTCGTTGATACCTTTGGGATAATGGAATGTAGCCATCGTCCAAGTTCACCATTGCTCCACGAGGTTTGCCAACTGTTGAGTGTCCTCTGACGACAAATACTAAAAAATTCGTTGAAGCAGATTGGTCTTTCGTATATGTCACCATTTAATGCGCCCACCTTTGCTAATGAGTCGGCCTTTTCATTGCCCGGGATAGAGCAATGAGAGGGGACCCAAACAAAGGTAATTTGATAAGATTTTTCAGATAACGTACACAAGGACTCCCGTATCTTCCCCAGGAAATATGGGAATTGCTTTTTGGGCTTCATCGCACGAAGAGCCTCGATGGAGCTGAGGCTGTCCGAAATGATGAAGTAGTGATCTGTGGGCAGAGTGTCGATGATCCCAAGGGTGTACTGAATTGCAGCTAACTCTGCGACGTAAACTGAAGCGGGATCATTGAGCTTGAATGAAGCGGTGATAGTATTGTTGAAGATACCGAAGCCAGTGGACCCATCGAGATTTGATCCGTCAGTGTAGAACATTTTGTCACAGTCGACTTCTCGGAATTTATTATAAAATATATTGGGGATCACTTGCGGGCGTATATGGTCCGGGATTCCACGAATCTCTTCCTTCATGGATGTGTCGAAGAATACAGTAGAATCAGAAGTATCTAGGAAACGAACACGGCTGGGAGTATATGAAGAAGGATTAATGCTCTGTGCCATGTAGTCGAAGTACAAGGCCATAAATCGGGTTTGAGAATTAAGCTCGACGAGCCTCTCGAAGTTTTCAATCACCAACGGGTTCAGAATGTCGCATCGGATGAGCAATCGATATGAGAGTTCCCAAAATCGATTTTTTAGCGGAAGAACGCCCGCCAGCACTTCGAGACTCATCGTATGGGTCGAGTGCATGCAACCCAAGGCAATGCGCAAGCAACGATACTGGATTCTCTCCAGTTTGATGAAGTGTATGTTCGCAGCGGAGCGGAAACAGAAACACCCGTACTCCATCACCGACAATATCGTTGTTTGGTATAACCTGATCAGGTCTCCTGGGTGAGCACCCCACCATGTTCCAGTTATTGTTCGGAGAAAATTGATCCTTTGTTGGCATTTCTGTTTCAGATACCTAATGTGACATCCCCAGGTACCTTTAGAGTCGAACCAGACCCCGAGATATTTAAATGTGAAAACCTGGTTGATCGTTGCACCCATTAATAGAAGCTGGAGTTGCGCCGGCTCACGCTTCCTAGAAAAAACAACCAACTCAGTTTTCTCCGTGGAGAACTCAATACCCAGCTGAAGAGCCCAAGCAGACAAATTGTCCAAGGTATTTTGTAATGGTCCTTGCAAGTCGGCAGCTTTGGGCCCTGTAACAGAGACCACCCCGTCGTCTGCAAGTTGCCTTAGCGTGCATGAATTGGCAAGACAATCGTCAATGTCATTCACGTAGAAATTGTAGAGCAGGGGACTTAGACATGAGCCCTGGGGAAGACCCATGTAGCTAAATCGCGATGTTGTTAAATCGCCATGCGAAAAGTGCATGTGCTTTTCAGACAACAGGTTTAGCAAAAAGTTATTTAAAATTGGCGAAAGACCATGCTGGTGCAGCTTCTCTGACAGAATGTTGATAGAAACTGAGTCAAAAGCCCCCTTAATATCCAAGAAGACTGATGCCATCTGCTCTTTGTTAGCATAGGCCATTTGGATTTCTGTAGAAAGCAACGCAAGGCAATCGTTCGTCCCTTTGCCTTTGCGGAAGCCAAATTGTGTATCTGACAGTAAGCCATTTGCTTCAACCCAATTGTCGAGGCGAAACAAGATCATTTTCTCGAACAACTTCCGAATACAGGACAGCATTGCAATCGGCCGATATGAGTTGTGGTCGGAGGCTGGTTTTCCTGGTTTTTGGATGGCGATGACCTTCACTTGCCTCCAGTCATGAGGGACAATGTTACCCTCAAGAAACTTGTTAAATAAATTCAACAAGCGCCTTTTTGCAGTGTCAGGTAGATTCTTCAGCAAGTTGAATTTGATTCTGTCTAACCCTGGGGCGTTATTGTTGCATGATAAGAGAGCAAGTGAGAACTCCACCATCGAAAACGGTGTTTCGTTCGCGGTATCGTGAGGAGACGCGGCGCGGTACGTTTTCTGTACCGGGACAGAGTCCGGACAGATTTTCTTGGCGAAAGCAAATATCCAACGGTTTGAATATTCCACGTTCTCGTTGGTACTATTACGGTTACGCATACGTCGAGCCGTACCCCAAAGAGTGCTCATCGCTGTTTCTCTCGTTAACCCGTCGACGAACCGGCGCCAATAACTACGTTTTTTGGCTTTCATTAGACTCTTCATTCGCCTTTCTAACGACGCGTACTGTAGATAGCTAGCGGGTAACCCGTCTTCCCGGAAGGCCTTATATGCAGTGGACTTTTCCGCGTACAGCTCTGAGCACTCTTTATCCCACCACAGGGTGGGAGACCGTCCATGGGTATTCGCGCTGGGTACTGGTTTAGTCTGAGCTTGATTCGCACTGTCGAGAATCAAGCCAGCCAAAAACCTGTACTCTTCCTCCGGAGGAAGTTCTTGAGTAGATTCGATTTTAACGGATATCGCGGTCGCGTAACTCTTCCAATCAATGTTCCGTGTGAGGTCATACGATACATTGATTGTTTCCGATGGTCTTGAACCGTTAGCAATTGAAATTACGATAGGCAAATGGTCGCTACCGTGGGGATCAGGGATCACCTTCCACATGCAATCTAACTGTAGCGAAGTCGAGCATAGAGATAAATCCAACGCGCTTGCGCGTGCTGGTGGTGTAGGAATCCGCGTCATTTCTCCCGTGTTTAAGATGGTCATGTTGAAATTATCGCAAAGATCTTGGATTAATGTTGATCTATTATCATCATGAAGACAGCCCCATACCGTACCGTGCGAGTTAAAGTCTCCCAGAACTAGCCGCGGTGCCGGTAAGGATTCCGTGATATTACAAAGCGTTCGGTGCCCTACCGAGGCTCTAGGAGGAATGTAGATGGAAGCAATGCAAAGGTCTTTACCTTTGATTAAAACTTGACAAGCGACAATTTCAATGCCTGGTATCGAAGGGAGGTTGATTCGGTTGAAAGAATAGCACTTTTTGATCCCCAAAAGTACTCCTCCATAGGGGTTTTCTCGATCCAGACGAATTATATTAAAGTCGTGGAAGTTGAGATTTATATCGGAAGTTAACCAAGTTTCACATAATGCGAAAGCATCACATTTTAAACTATTTAGTAAAAATTTAAAGGAATCGATTTTCGGGAGGATACTTCTGCTGTTCCACTGTAGAACAGTGATCGAATCGGTGACCTCGTTCGATGACTTAGCCATCGAAGGATACGATCGCTGCAAGGAGGGGCCATTTAGTAGTCAACTGCTTCAAAAATGTTTGCACTATAGGGAGAAAACGTATCAGAAGGCTTTTAAGAGGATCAGTAACATTGAAAGCTGTGAAAATTAAGTCCACTATGTCAGAAAATTTCATTAGTCCGCTACTGGACTGAGTATCTGTTTGAAAAAAGGGGACACTTGGGGTTTTTGGTGTCCCTGGAAGTGGTGGGTACTCCTTGTTAGAATTAATATTTCCAAGTCCTGGAGCAAATTGCTTCGGCTTTTGTGCATCACTTCCGTTGGATTTATTGATTGCGGTTGGCGCACTCTGAGTGGACGACACCTTGGCACCCTTACGAGGCAATGTAGGGGAGGCTAGATTTCTCCTCTTCCTGGATTCCCCTGGGTTAACCAATGATGTTCCCTCTTGTGGGTCGTCAGATTCTTGCTCAACGCCAGCCAAAAGAGCAAAGGAATTTTCGGAAGGGACAGATGGCGAAGCATTCTTTAGCATTTCTGCATAAGAGTGCCTCGAGCGATCCTTAAGGGAGCGCTTAATTTTATCCCCGCGCTGCTTGTACGCCGGGCATGACTTAAGAGCATGCGGAGGGCCCCCGCAGTAAATACACTTCTCAGTTTCTCCACCGCAAGCGTCATCCTCATGCTCTCCCTCGCATTTGCCGCACCGTTTTTTATTGCCACAATAAGTGGCTGTGTGGCCCAGTTGCTTGCAATTGCTGCAGTTCATTACCCGCGGTACAAATAGGCGAACAGGTAGGCGAACCTTATCCAGGAGGACATAGTTGGGAAGAGCAGATCCGGAGAAAGTCACCCGAATCGAGTCTGACGGAGAATAAGTTATCTTATCATCTTCAGTTTTTGCGGAATACAATTTCTTGCATTCCAGAATTTTCACCTTTTGAAGTGAAGGGTCCTTAAAGCAGCCAACCCCGTACTTCAACAGGTCTTCGCACTTTAGACCCGGTTCGGCGACGACCCCATCGATCTCCACAACTCTACAAGGCACATACACTTTGAATTGCTTCGTAAAACGCTCGCTGCGAGCAATCTGGTTTGCCTGGTCGAGGTCATTTACTATAACGCGTATCTTATTAGCTCGAACACGTGTTATCTGAGCCACGGACGGGTAGTTGGCAGTCAGCTCCCGTGAGATTTCTAGAATATTGGGCGATTTCGTGTTGGGCCGGAAATACACCACCCAGGGTCCAGTCGAACTGGCTGGGTATGTTTTAATACGGGGAGGACTGGGGGAATCAGGGGAGGGAGTAATTTCGGGTTTATCCGGTATATCCATGGGAATATCATTCCCATCCAATGTTACTTCGCCCTCGGCCATTTAGGCACGAGGATAACACGTGGTGTAAACGAGAGATGAAACTTATATTCAGGGGAAGGGGCAGAAGTAGAGACCGATCGGGGAAAGGGAAATGAAAGAAAAAAAAATACTTAGCTTATATAGCGGCGATTCCGGCTATTCTGGTATTCACTTCACCAGCCTGGGCACCGGCGAACAAAGACTGCCTCGAACAATGGTTGACCTTCACTGACAATTTATTCTTGTTCACTTTATGCACAGCACCAAAAAACGAACTGCTTCGATCGAGAGCTCGGAGGGTTATGTATCTAAGGCTTTTGGTGTCGGTTTTAATCATACTTCTTCTACAGGTTAAACCATTTAAAATTTTATTAGCCAGAAAATTACTATGAGATGTTGTTCTTCTGTCAAAATATTAATTTTATAATGAGAGGTTGGTTAACTTGATTGCAATATCAGCCAGGATATTCAGATAAATTCAATTTTCTTGAACGATATGGACACTGTAGGTATACAGAATAACTTTTGAACCAGAAGTCGTAGCCTATTACTTTTCTTGGAAAAGTTGTACACTGTACTGCCGGAGTTAGCATTGTGCATTTTTAGAACACATAGGAAACTGTCTGCACGAATTTAAATATTGTTGATTGTTTATCCATGTTAAATCATTTAATCTTAAACCATTTGTGCCAAAATATAATGTAGCATATCAAATCAAAATTTTGCATTTAGTTAATGGTGATCGTAGTTCTAGATCGGTTTCACTGAATATGAAAATTTGTGCCACCCTAGTAGTCATATGTTTGTTAAACATGTATGTGAAAATAGTGAAAACTGACGAAGCTACCTCAGGGCCGCAGAGAGAAAATACGGGCCCGGGGGGTTCAACGTACGGGCCCCCACCACTATGTATTACCTGAGTATAAAAAGTTAATGTTCGAAAACCATTGGAGTTCACTGATATTATGTATAGTACACTGAAATGTTATATTTATGTACCAGTTTTTAGCTCTAGTTGTTTGTAGTGCCAATGAAGGAAAAAAACGTAGTTTTTTATACTTTGGGAGTTTTTCAATACCTCTTCGACGGTTTTGGTAACTTGGAAAAGCGCCATTTTTGTCAATAGTATTTATAAAAGTAAGGAAATGGGAAGATTAAAAATGGTCGGTGTTAAGTCAGACCGGACTAGGTCGCAAAACATCAAAAAATGAGATAATGATAGCTCTGGATAAAGAATATCGTCAGCTACATTCGACTTTTGCCAGATTTGAAATATGTAACAATAAACAAGAATTATGGCAAAAATAAATTTCCAATCATAATGTAAAGTATGCTGCGATTGAAACTTTGAACTCGTTTTTCTCGATATCAATATTTTGTCACTTAGTCCGGTCTGACTTAACACCGACCAAATGTAGTAATTACAAAAATTAAAAACATTTGAACGGCGATCAACGACAAAAGATAAAAAAGCAATAGGAAAACTAAATATTTAAAGCTAATGTACAAAAGAGCTAAAAACAACAAAATCAACCAAATAAACAAACTAATGTCAATTACCAAAAAAATGTCAAATCGAGAAAAGCCAAAACAAAACCTATAAAAATTGATAAAAGAAAATAGGAAACTAGAAAAAACATATTGCGAAGATTAAAGAAGTCGAATATTATTGAACAAATGGTGAAAATAATGAAAAATCGATAGAAAAATAGAAAAACTTTCAAGAATCAATAAAAATGAAAAAAAAACTACTAAAAAGAATACAAACATTAATATAAAAAATGCATAAAACTGAAAAACTCGATAAGTCAAGAATAATAAAAAAAATTTAACATTAAAAACAAGTGACATTTAAAGCAATAGAAAAAGTAAATAAATCGTTAAGAATGCATAAAATTAGAGGAGTATGAATAAAAGACAAGAATAAAATAACCATAGAGAAATTGTTAAAAAATGGACGAACCGTAAAATTTTTAAAAACTGGGAAATTGGAATGATGAAAAGACGAAAAAGTAAGGAAAATTGGAAGTACTGAACAAAAACGGAGCATACAGACAAAATGGAAAACAAAAAATAGTAGAAGAAAGCCACACTTAATTTGAATTACTGGGTACAGTAAAATTTTGCTGGGGTTTTGAACAGCAAACAGTTCGGTAATCAATTCAGTAAAACAATTCGGTTACCGAACTCTCCGCAATCCGTTCTATCCTAACGTCAAAAAAGTCAGTCAGAAGTTTCCTCTGAAAATGGCGACTTGACAGTTGATTTGCTGTACCTGTTTCGTAAGTACTTGACGAGGTTCGGTAACGTTTGTACAATTTTGCCGAACAATCAGTCAGTATTTTACTGGATAATATTTATGTACCGAAAAAACAGAAGTGCTAAGAAATTCAGTGAAAAATATTTCCGGTTTCAGCAAACTATTAGAAAAATTACTGAAAATCGCTAAAAAAAAAATTAAAGTTTTACCGCAATTTTTAAACAATTTACTGACAGCTCCGTAAAAATATCACTTTACGGTGCAAGCCGTCTGAATTACTGAACAACTTTTGGCTGGCTTAGTGTGCAACATGGTATACTATAGAATCAAAAAAAAATTAAAAATTGTGTTTGCAAATTGAATGTTGTATGTAATTATTGTTCAAATTATTGTTCAAATTGTAGTTTTGCCCAGAAGATGAAGGCATATTCGGCACCGAAGGCACCTTCGAAACGTTGGTGATAGATGCAATAAAATATTATTGTAAGAAATCCGTGACCACCGTGACCATCTCTTATTACTATTTAAAAATTAACACGAAGAAAATGAACAAAATGGATTAAATTATTTAAAGAACAGAAAAAACACTAGAAATGAAAATTGAAATGAATTCAAACAACGAACTAAATGTAAAGTGAAGAAAAAGTGCGCATAGTGTCAAAAAAGATAAATCAAATGTTTGTTTAGGAAAATTAAAAAAAAATCAATGTAAATTTTCCTATACGTTTACATTGATTTTTTTTTTAATTTTCCTAAACAAACATTTGATTTATCTTTTTTGACACTATGCGCACTTTTTCTTCACTTTACATTTAGTTCGTTGTTTGAATTCATTTCAATTTTCATTTCTAGTGTTTTTTCTGTTCTTTAAATAATTTAATCCATTTTGTTCATTTTCTTCGTGTTAATTTTTAAATAGTAATAAGAGATGGTCACGGTGGTCACGGATTTCTTACAATAATATTTTATTGCATCTATCACCAACGTTTCGAAGGTGCCTTCGGTGCCGAATATGCCTTCATCTTCTGGGCAAAACTACAATTTGAACAATAATTTGAACAATAATTACATACAACATTCAATTTGCAAACACAATTTTTAATTTTTTTTTGATTCTATAGTATACCATGTTGCACACTAAGCCAGCCAAAAGTTGTTCAGTAATTCAGACGGCTTGCACCGTAAAGTGATATT
>NW_026683862.1:0-19000 GCF_030247195.1 Topomyia yanbarensis | reverse complement strand
CATTGATATGGATATCCGAACAAAACGAAATTGGCGCGTACCTTATATGCACTGATTCCTTAAGTGCGATCGAGGCTTTGGAAAACTGTAAAATTAACAGCACCTGGCGTGACGAAATGGCGAAGCATTATGCGAGAGCTATAAGAAATGGATCAGCAATAACTTTCTGCTGGGTGCCCGGCCACGTGGGCATAGACGGAAACGAACGAGCCGACAAAGAAGCAAAAAAGGCGCTACACGAGCTACTCCACTCCGAAGTACACGTAGAGTTCACAGACGCCAAAAATATAGTGAAGAAGCAGTTTGTCGAGCAATGGCAATCAAACTGGAACGTCGTCACGGGAAACAAATTACGAGAAGTTAAAAATAGTATATTGCCTTACGAAGAAACCTTTACCGGATCAAGAAAGGATGAAGTGGTTTTGACCAGATTACGGATTGGCCACTCCAAATTAACACATAGCTATCTACTCGATAAAAAGGAACCACCGAAATGTAGATGGTGCAACGCACGGTTAACGATTAAACATGTCATACAGGACTGCCCAGGACTCGATGATGCAAGGAAAGCTGCAGATGTACCAGAGAACATACGAGAAGCATTATGCGATGATAAAAATAGGGCAGTAAAAGTTTTGAATTTTTTTAAAAGCATTTCTCTATACAATTGTATTTAAACGTAAGGTTAGAAGGAAACCATGAAATGTACATGAAACAATATGTATCTTCAACATAAGAAGGACCCGAATGACAAAAGGTTAAAAGGTCCTTAATAAACGCAAAAAAAAAAAAAAAAATTTTAGAATTTTAGAATTTTAGAATTTTAGAATTTTAGAATTTTAGAATTTTAGAACTTTAGAATTTTAGAATTTTAGAATTTTAGAACTTTAGAATTTTAGAATTTTAGAATTTTAGAATTTTAGAATTTTAGAATTTTAGAATTTTAGAATTTTAGAATTTTAGAATTTTAGAATTTTAGAATTTTAGAATTTTAGAATTTTAGAATTTTAGAATTTTAGAATTTTAGAATTTTAGAATTTTAGAATTTTAGAATTTTAGAATTTTAGAATTTTAGAATTTTAGAATTTTAGAATTTTAGAATTTTAGAATTTTAGAATTTTAGAATTTTAGAATTTTAGAATTTTAGAATTTTAGAATTTTAGAATTTTAGAATTTTAGAATTTTAGAATTTTAGAATTTTAGAATTTTAGAATTTTAGAATTTTAGAATTTTAGAATTTTAGAATTTTAGAATTTTAGAATTTTAGAATTTTAGAATTTTAGAATTTTAGAATTTTAGAATTTTAGAATTTTAGAATTTTAGAATTTTAGAATTTTAGAATTTTAGAATTTTAGAATTTTAGAATTTTAGAATTTTAGAATTTTAGAATTTTAGAATTTTAGAATTTTAGAATTTTAGAATTTTAGAATTTTAGAATTTTAGAATTTTAGAATTTTAGAATTTTAGAATTTTAGAATTTTAGAATTTTAGAATTTTAGAATTTTAGAATTTTAGAATTTTAGAATTTTAGAATTTTAGAATTTTAGAATTTTAGAATTTTAGAATTTTAGAATTTTAGAATTTTAGAATTTTAGAATTTTAGAATTTTAGAATTTTAGAATTTTAGAATTTTAGAATTTTAGAATTTTAGAATTTTAGAATTTTAGAATTTTAGAATTTTAGAATTTTAGAATTTTAGAATTTTAGAATTTTAGAATTTTAGAATTTTAGAATTTTAGAATTTTAGAATTTTAGAATTTTAGAATTTTAGAATTTTAGAATTTTAGAATTTTAGAATTTTAGAATTTTAGAATTTTAGAATTTTAGAATTTTAGAATTTTAGAATTTTAGAATTTTAGAATTTTAGAATTTTAGAATTTTAGAATTTTAGAATTTTAGAATTTTAGAATTTTAGAATTTTAGAATTTTAGAATTTTAGAATTTTAGAATTTTAGAATTTTAGAATTTTAGAATTTTAGAATTTTAGAATTTTAGAATTTTAGAATTTTAGAATTTTAGAATTTTAGAATTTTAGAATTTTAGAATTTTAGAATTTTAGAATTTTAGAATTTTAGAATTTTAGAATTTTAGAATTTTAGAATTTTAGAATTTTAGAATTTTAGAATTTTAGAATTTTAGAATTTTAGAATTTTAGAATTTTAGAATTTTAGAATTTTAGAATTTTAGAATTTTAGAATTTTAGAATTTTAGAATTTTAGAATTTTAGAATTTTAGAATTTTAGAATTTTAGAATTTTAGAATTTTAGAATTTTAGAATTTTAGAATTTTAGAATTTTAGAATTTTAGAATTTTAGAATTTTAGAATTTTAGAATTTTAGAATTTTAGAATTTTAGAATTTTAGAATTTTAGAATTTTAGAATTTTAGAATTTTAGAATTTTAGAATTTTAGAATTTTAGAATTTTAGAATTTTAGAATTTTAGAATTTTAGAATTTTAGAATTTTAGAATTTTAGAATTTTAGAATTTTAGAATTTTAGAATTTTAGAATTTTAGAATTTTAGAATTTTAGAATTTTAGAATTTTAGAATTTTAGAATTTTAGAATTTTAGAATTTTAGAATTTTAGAATTTTAGAATTTTAGAATTTTAGAATTTTAGAATTTTAGAATTTTAGAATTTTAGAATTTTAGAATTTTAGAATTTTAGAATTTTAGAATTTTAGAATTTTAGAATTTTAGAATTTTAGAATTTTAGAATTTTAGAATTTTAGAATTTTAGAATTTTAGAATTTTAGAATTTTAGAATTTTAGAATTTTAGAATTTTAGAATTTTAGAATTTTAGAATTTTAGAATTTTAGAATTTTAGAATTTTAGAATTTTAGAATTTTAGAATTTTAGAATTTTAGAATTTTAGAATTTTAGAATTTTAGAATTTTAGAATTTTAGAATTTTAGAATTTTAGAATTTTAGAATTTTAGAATTTTAGAATTTTAGAATTTTAGAATTTTAGAATTTTAGAATTTTAGAATTTTAGAATTTTAGAATTTTAGAATTTTAGAATTTTAGAATTTTAGAATTTTAGAATTTTAGAATTTTAGAATTTTAGAATTTTAGAATTTTAGAATTTTAGAATTTTAGAATTTTAGAATTTTAGAATTTTAGAATTTTAGAATTTTAGAATTTTAGAATTTTAGAATTTTAGAATTTTAGAATTTTAGAATTTTAGAATTTTAGAATTTTAGAATTTTAGAATTTTAGAATTTTAGAATTTTAGAATTTTAGAATTTTAGAATTTTAGAATTTTAGAATTTTAGAATTTTAGAATTTTAGAATTTTAGAATTTTAGAATTTTAGAATTTTAGAATTTTAGAATTTTAGAATTTTAGAATTTTAGAATTTTAGAATTTTAGAATTTTAGAATTTTAGAATTTTAGAATTTTAGAATTTTAGAATTTTAGAATTTTAGAATTTTAGAATTTTAGAATTTTAGAATTTTAGAATTTTAGAATTTTAGAATTTTAGAATTTTAGAATTTTAGAATTTTAGAATTTTAGAATTTTAGAATTTTAGAATTTTAGAATTTTAGAATTTTAGAATTTTAGAATTTTAGAATTTTAGAATTTTAGAATTTTAGAATTTTAGAATTTTAGAATTTTAGAATTTTAGAATTTTAGAATTTTAGAATTTTAGAATTTTAGAATTTTAGAATTTTAGAATTTTAGAATTTTAGAATTTTAGAATTTTAGAATTTTAGAATTTTAGAATTTTAGAATTTTAGAATTTTAGAATTTTAGAATTTTAGAATTTTAGAATTTTAGAATTTTAGAATTTTAGAATTTTAGAATTTTAGAATTTTAGAATTTTAGAATTTTAGAATTTTAGAATTTTAGAATTTTAGAATTTTAGAATTTTAGAATTTTAGAATTTTAGAATTTTAGAATTTTAGAATTTTAGAATTTTAGAATTTTAGAATTTTAGAATTTTAGAATTTTAGAATTTTAGAATTTTAGAATTTTAGAATTTTAGAATTTTAGAATTTTAGAATTTTAGAATTTTAGAATTTTAGAATTTTAGAATTTTAGAATTTTAGAATTTTAGAATTTTAGAATTTTAGAATTTTAGAATTTTAGAATTTTAGAATTTTAGAATTTTAGAATTTTAGAATTTTAGAATTTTAGAATTTTAGAATTTTAGAATTTTAGAATTTTAGAATTTTAGAATTTTAGAATTTTAGAATTTTAGAATTTTAGAATTTTAGAATTTTAGAATTTTAGAATTTTAGAATTTTAGAATTTTAGAATTTTAGAATTTTAGAATTTTAGAATTTTAGAATTTTAGAATTTTAGAATTTTAGAATTTTAGAATTTTAGAATTTTAGAATTTTAGAATTTTAGAATTTTAGAATTTTAGAATTTTAGAATTTTAGAATTTTAGAATTTTAGAATTTTAGAATTTTAGAATTTTAGAATTTTAGAATTTTAGAATTTTAGAATTTTAGAATTTTAGAATTTTAGAATTTTAGAATTTTAGAATTTTAGAATTTTAGAATTTTAGAATTTTAGAATTTTAGAATTTTAGAATTTTAGAATTTTAGAATTTTAGAATTTTAGAATTTTAGAATTTTAGAATTTTAGAATTTTAGAATTTTAGAATTTTAGAATTTTAGAATTTTAGAATTTTAGAATTTTAGAATTTTAGAATTTTAGAATTTTAGAATTTTAGAATTTTAGAATTTTAGAATTTTAGAATTTTAGAATTTTAGAATTTTAGAATTTTAGAATTTTAGAATTTTAGAATTTTAGAATTTTAGAATTTTAGAATTTTAGAATTTTAGAATTTTAGAATTTTAGAATTTTAGAATTTTAGAATTTTAGAATTTTAGAATTTTAGAATTTTAGAATTTTAGAATTTTAGAATTTTAGAATTTTAGAATTTTAGAATTTTAGAATTTTAGAATTTTAGAATTTTAGAATTTTAGAATTTTAGAATTTTAGAATTTTAGAATTTTAGAATTTTAGAATTTTAGAATTTTAGAATTTTAGAATTTTAGAATTTTAGAATTTTAGAATTTTAGAATTTTAGAATTTTAGAATTTTAGAATTTTAGAATTTTAGAATTTTAGAATTTTAGAATTTTAGAATTTTAGAATTTTAGAATTTTAGAATTTTAGAATTTTAGAATTTTAGAATTTTAGAATTTTAGAATTTTAGAATTTTAGAATTTTAGAATTTTAGAATTTTAGAATTTTAGAATTTTAGAATTTTAGAATTTTAGAATTTTAGAATTTTAGAATTTTAGAATTTTAGAATTTTAGAATTTTAGAATTTTAGAATTTTAGAATTTTAGAATTTTAGAATTTTAGAATTTTAGAATTTTAGAATTTTAGAATTTTAGAATTTTAGAATTTTAGAATTTTAGAATTTTAGAATTTTAGAATTTTAGAATTTTAGAATTTTAGAATTTTAGAATTTTAGAATTTTAGAATTTTAGAATTTTAGAATTTTAGAATTTTAGAATTTTAGAATTTTAGAATTTTAGAATTTTAGAATTTTAGAATTTTAGAATTTTAGAATTTTAGAATTTTAGAATTTTAGAATTTTAGAATTTTAGAATTTTAGAATTTTAGAATTTTAGAATTTTAGAATTTTAGAATTTTAGAATTTTAGAATTTTAGAATTTTAGAATTTTAGAATTTTAGAATTTTAGAATTTTAGAATTTTAGAATTTTAGAATTTTAGAATTTTAGAATTTTAGAATTTTAGAATTTTAGAATTTTAGAATTTTAGAATTTTAGAATTTTAGAATTTTAGAATTTTAGAATTTTAGAATTTTAGAATTTTAGAATTTTAGAATTTTAGAATTTTAGAATTTTAGAATTTTAGAATTTTAGAATTTTAGAATTTTAGAATTTTAGAATTTTAGAATTTTAGAATTTTAGAATTTTAGAATTTTAGAATTTTAGAATTTTAGAATTTTAGAATTTTAGAATTTTAGAATTTTAGAATTTTAGAATTTTAGAATTTTAGAATTTTAGAATTTTAGAATTTTAGAATTTTAGAATTTTAGAATTTTAGAATTTTAGAATTTTAGAATTTTAGAATTTTAGAATTTTAGAATTTTAGAATTTTAGAATTTTAGAATTTTAGAATTTTAGAATTTTAGAATTTTAGAATTTTAGAATTTTAGAATTTTAGAATTTTAGAATTTTAGAATTTTAGAATTTTAGAATTTTAGAATTTTAGAATTTTAGAATTTTAGAATTTTAGAATTTTAGAATTTTAGAATTTTAGAATCTTGGAATTTTAGAATCTTAGAATCTTAGTATCTTAGAATTTTAGAATTTCAGAATTTTAGAATCTTAGAATTTTAGAATTTTAGAATTTTAGAATTTTAGAATTTTAGAATTTTAGAATTTTAGAATTTTAGAATTTTAGAATTTTAGAATTTTAGAATTTTAGAATTTTAGAATTTTAGAATTTTAGAATTTTAGAATTTTAGAATTTTAGAATTTTAGAATTTTAGAATTTTAGAATTTTAGAATTTTAGAATTTTAGAATTTTAGAATTTTAGAATTTTAGAATTTTAGAATTTTAGAATTTTAGAATTTTAGAATTTTAGAATTTTAGAATTTTAGAATTTTAGAATTTTAGAATTTTAGAATTTTAGAATTTTAGAATTTTAGAATTTTAGAATTTTAGAATTTTAGAATTTTAGAATTTTAGAATTTTAGAATTTTAGAATTTTAGAATTTTAGAATTTTAGAATTTTAGAATTTTAGAATTTTAGAATTTTAGAATTTTAGAATTTTAGAATTTTAGAATTTTAGAATTTTAGAATTTTAGAATTTTAGAATTTTAGAATTTTAGAATTTTAGAATTTTAGAATTTTAGAATTTTAGAATTTTAGAATTTTAGAATTTTAGAATTTTAGAATTTTAGAATTTTAGAATTTTAGAATTTTAGAATTTTAGAATTTTAGAATTTTAGAATTTTAGAATTTTAGAATTTTAGAATTTTAGAATTTTAGAATTTTAGAATTTTAGAATTTTAGAATTTTAGAATTTTAGAATTTTAGAATTTTAGAATTTTAGAATTTTAGAATTTTAGAATTTTAGAATTTTAGAATTTTAGAATTTTAGAATTTTAGAATTTTAGAATTTTAGAATTTTAGAATTTTAGAATTTTAGAATTTTAGAATTTTAGAATTTTAGAATTTTAGAATTTTAGAATTTTAGAATTTTAGAATTTTAGAATTTTAGAATTTTAGAATTTTAGAATTTTAGAATTTTAGAATTTTAGAATTTTAGAATTTTAGAATTTTAGAATTTTAGAATTTTAGAATTTTAGAATTTTAGAATTTTAGAATTTTAGAATTTTAGAATTTTAGAATTTTAGAATTTTAGAATTTTAGAATTTTAGAATTTTAGAATTTTAGAATTTTAGAATTTTAGAATTTTAGAATTTTAGAATTTTAGAATTTTAGAATTTTAGAATTTTAGAATTTTAGAATTTTAGAATTTTAGAATTTTAGAATTTTAGAATTTTAGAATTTTAGAATTTTAGAATTTTAGAATTTTAGAATTTTAGAATTTTAGAATTTTAGAATTTTAGAATTTTAGAATTTTAGAATTTTAGAATTTTAGAATTTTAGAATTTTAGAATTTTAGAATTTTAGAATTTTAGAATTTTAGAATTTTAGAATTTTAGAATTTTAGAATTTTAGAATTTTAGAATTTTAGAATTTTAGAATTTTAGAATTTTAGAATTTTAGAATTTTAGAATTTTAGAATTTTAGAATTTTAGAATTTTAGAATTTTAGAATTTTAGAATTTTAGAATTTTAGAATTTTAGAATTTTAGAATTTTAGAATTTTAGAATTTTAGAATTTTAGAATTTTAGAATTTTAGAATTTTAGAATTTTAGAATTTTAGAATTTTAGAATTTTAGAATTTTAGAATTTTAGAATTTTAGAATTTTAGAATTTTAGAATTTTAGAATTTTAGAATTTTAGAATTTTAGAATTTTAGAATTTTAGAATTTTAGAATTTTAGAATTTTAGAATTTTAGAATTTTAGAATTTTAGAATTTTAGAATTTTAGAATTTTAGAATTTTAGAATTTTAGAATTTTAGAATTTTAGAATTTTAGAATTTTAGAATTTTAGAATTTTAGAATTTTAGAATTTTAGAATTTTAGAATTTTAGAATTTTAGAATTTTAGAATTTTAGAATTTTAGAATTTTAGAATTTTAGAATTTTAGAATTTTAGAATTTTAGAATTTTAGAATTTTAGAATTTTAGAATTTTAGAATTTTAGAATTTTAGAATTTTAGAATTTTAGAATTTTAGAATTTTAGAATTTTAGAATTTTAGAATTTTAGAATTTTAGAATTTTAGAATTTTAGAATTTTAGAATTTTAGAATTTTAGAATTTTAGAATTTTAGAATTTTAGAATTTTAGAATTTTAGAATTTTAGAATTTTAGAATTTTAGAATTTTAGAATTTTAGAATTTTAGAATTTTAGAATTTTAGAATTTTAGAATTTTAGAATTTTAGAATTTTAGAATTTTAGAATTTTAGAATTTTAGAATTTTAGAATTTTAGAATTTTAGAATTTTAGAATTTTAGAATTTTAGAATTTTAGAATTTTAGAATTTTAGAATTTTAGAATTTTAGAATTTTAGAATTTTAGAATTTTAGAATTTTAGAATTTTAGAATTTTAGAATTTTAGAATTTTAGAATTTTAGAATTTTAGAATTTTAGAATTTTAGAATTTTAGAATTTTAGAATTTTAGAATTTTAGAATTTTAGAATTTTAGAATTTTAGAATTTTAGAATTTTAGAATTTTAGAATTTTAGAATTTTAGAATTTTAGAATTTTAGAATTTTAGAATTTTAGAATTTTAGAATTTTAGAATTTTAGAATTTTAGAATTTTAGAATTTTAGAATTTTAGAATTTTAGAATTTTAGAATTTTAGAATTTTAGAATTTTAGAATTTTAGAATTTTAGAATTTTAGAATTTTAGAATTTTAGAATTTTAGAATTTTAGAATTTTAGAATTTTAGAATTTTAGAATTTTAGAATTTTAGAATTTTAGAATTTTAGAATTTTAGAATTTTAGAATTTTAGAATTTTAGAATTTTAGAATTTTAGAATTTTAGAATTTTAGAATTTTAGAATTTTAGAATTTTAGAATTTTAGAATTTTAGAATTTTAGAATTTTAGAATTTTAGAATTTTAGAATTTTAGAATTTTAGAATTTTAGAATTTTAGAATTTTAGAATTTTAGAATTTTAGAATTTTAGAATTTTAGAATTTTAGAATTTTAGAATTTTAGAATTTTAGAATTTTAGAATTTTAGAATTTTAGAATTTTAGAATTTTAGAATTTTAGAATTTTAGAATTTTAGAATTTTAGAATTTTAGAATTTTAGAATTTTAGAATTTTAGAATTTTAGAATTTTAGAATTTTAGAATTTTAGAATTTTAGAATTTTAGAATTTTAGAATTTTAGAATTTTAGAATTTTAGAATTTTAGAATTTTAGAATTTTAGAATTTTAGAATTTTAGAATTTTAGAATTTTAGAATTTTAGAATTTTAGAATTTTAGAATTTTAGAATTTTAGAATTTTAGAATTTTAGAATTTTAGAATTTTAGAATTTTAGAATTTTAGAATTTTAGAATTTTAGAATTTTAGAATTTTAGAATTTTAGAATTTTAGAATTTTAGAATTTTAGAATTTTAGAATTTTAGAATTTTAGAATTTTAGAATTTTAGAATTTTAGAATTTTAGAATTTTAGAATTTTAGAATTTTAGAATTTTAGAATTTTAGAATTTTAGAATTTTAGAATTTTAGAATTTTAGAATTTTAGAATTTTAGAATTTTAGAATTTTAGAATTTTAGAATTTTAGAATTTTAGAATTTTAGAATTTTAGAATTTTAGAATTTTAGAATTTTAGAATTTTAGAATTTTAGAATTTTAGAATTTTAGAATTTTAGAATTTTAGAATTTTAGAATTTTAGAATTTTAGAATTTTAGAATTTTAGAATTTTAGAATTTTAGAATTTTAGAATTTTAGAATTTTAGAATTTTAGAATTTTAGAATTTTAGAATTTTAGAATTTTAGAATTTTAGAATTTTAGAATTTTAGAATTTTAGAATTTTAGAATTTTAGAATTTTAGAATTTTAGAATTTTAGAATTTTAGAATTTTAGAATTTTAGAATTTTAGAATTTTAGAATTTTAGAATTTTAGAATTTTAGAATTTTAGAATTTTAGAATTTTAGAATTTTAGAATTTTAGAATTTTAGAATTTTAGAATTTTAGAATTTTAGAATTTTAGAATTTTAGAATTTTAGAATTTTAGAATTTTAGAATTTTAGAATTTTAGAATTTTAGAATTTTAGAATTTTAGAATTTTAGAATTTTAGAATTTTAGAATTTTAGAATTTTAGAATTTTAGAATTTTAGAATTTTAGAATTTTAGAATTTTAGAATTTTAGAATTTTAGAATTTTAGAATTTTAGAATTTTAGAATTTTAGAATTTTAGAATTTTAGAATTTTAGAATTTTAGAATTTTAGAATTTTAGAATTTTAGAATTTTAGAATTTTAGAATTTTAGAATTTTAGAATTTTAGAATTTTAGAATTTTAGAATTTTAGAATTTTAGAATTTTAGAATTTTAGAATTTTAGAATTTTAGAATTTTAGAATTTTAGAATTTTAGAATTTTAGAATTTTAGAATTTTAGAATTTTAGAATTTTAGAATTTTAGAATTTTAGAATTTTAGAATTTTAGAATTTTAGAATTTTAGAATTTTAGAATTTTAGAATTTTAGAATTTTAGAATTTTAGAATTTTAGAATTTTAGAATTTTAGAATTTTAGAATTTTAGAATTTTAGAATTTTAGAATTTTAGAATTTTAGAATTTTAGAATTTTAGAATTTTAGAATTTTAGAATTTTAGAATTTTAGAATTTTAGAATTTTAGAATTTTAGAATTTTAGAATTTTAGAATTTTAGAATTTTAGAATTTTAGAATTTTAGAATTTTAGAATTTTAGAATTTTAGAATTTTAGAATTTTAGAATTTTAGAATTTTAGAATTTTAGAATTTTAGAATTTTAGAATTTTAGAATTTTAGAATTTTAGAATTTTAGAATTTTAGAATTTTAGAATTTTAGAATTTTAGAATTTTAGAATTTTAGAATTTTAGAATTTTAGAATTTTAGAATTTTAGAATTTTAGAATTTTAGAATTTTAGAATTTTAGAATTTTAGAATTTTAGAATTTTAGAATTTTAGAATTTTAGAATTTTAGAATTTTAGAATTTTAGAATTTTAGAATTTTAGAATTTTAGAATTTTAGAATTTTAGAATTTTAGAATTTTAGAATTTTAGAATTTTAGAATTTTAGAATTTTAGAATTTTAGAATTTTAGAATTTTAGAATTTTAGAATTTTAGAATTTTAGAATTTTAGAATTTTAGAATTTTAGAATTTTAGAATTTTAGAATTTTAGAATTTTAGAATTTTAGAATTTTAGAATTTTAGAATTTTAGAATTTTAGAATTTTAGAATTTTAGAATTTTAGAATTTTAGAATTTTAGAATTTTAGAATTTTAGAATTTTAGAATTTTAGAATTTTAGAATTTTAGAATTTTAGAATTTTAGAATTTTAGAATTTTAGAATTTTAGAATTTTAGAATTTTAGAATTTTAGAATTTTAGAATTTTAGAATTTTAGAATTTTAGAATTTTAGAATTTTAGAATTTTAGAATTTTAGAATTTTAGAATTTTAGAATTTTAGAATTTTAGAATTTTAGAATTTTAGAATTTTAGAATTTTAGAATTTTAGAATTTTAGAATTTTAGAATTTTAGAATTTTAGAATTTTAGAATTTTAGAATTTTAGAATTTTAGAATTTTAGAATTTTAGAATTTTAGAATTTTAGAATTTTAGAATTTTAGAATTTTAGAATTTTAGAATTTTAGAATTTTAGAATTTTAGAATTTTAGAATTTTAGAATTTTAGAATTTTAGAATTTTAGAATTTTAGAATTTTAGAATTTTAGAATTTTAGAATTTTAGAATTTTAGAATTTTAGAATTTTAGAATTTTAGAATTTTAGAATTTTAGAATTTTAGAATTTTAGAATTTTAGAATTTTAGAATTTTAGAATTTTAGAATTTAGAATTTTAGAATTTTAGAATTTTAGAATTTTAGAATTTTAGAATTTTAGAATTTTAGAATTTTAGAATTTTAGAATTTTAGAATTTTAGAATTTTAGAATTTTAGAATTTTAGAATTTTAGAATTTTAGAATTTTAGAATTTTAGAATTTTAGAATTTTAGAATTTTAGAATTTTAGAATTTTAGAATTTTAGAATTTTAGAATTTTAGAATTTTAGAATTTTAGAATTTTAGAATTTTAGAATTTTAGAATTTTAGAATTTTAGAATTTTAGAATTTTAGAATTTTAGAATTTTAGAATTTTAGAATTTTAGAATTTTAGAATTTTAGAATTTTAGAATTTTAGAATTTTAGAATTTTAGAATTTTAGAATTTTAGAATTTTAGAATTTTAGAATTTTAGAATTTTAGAATTTTAGAATTTTAGAATTTTAGAATTTTAGAATTTTAGAATTTTAGAATTTTAGAATTTTAGAATTTTAGAATTTTAGAATTTTAGAATTTTAGAATTTTAGAATTTTAGAATTTTAGAATTTTAGAATTTTAGAATTTTAGAATTTTAGAATTTTAGAATTTTAGAATTTTAGAATTTTAGAATTTTAGAATTTTAGAATTTTAGAATTTTAGAATTTTAGAATTTTAGAATTTTAGAATTTTAGAATTTTAGAATTTTAGAATCTTGGAATTTTAGAATCTTAGTATCTTAGAATTTTAGAATTTCAGAATTTTAGAATCTTAGAATTTTAGAATTTTAGAATTTTAGAATTTTAGAATTTTAGAATTTTAGAATTTTAGAATTTTAGAATTTTAGAATTTTAGAATTTTAGAATTTTAGAATTTTAGAATTTTAGAATTTTAGAATTTTAGAATTTTAGAATTTTAGAATTTTAGAATTTTAGAATTTTAGAATTTTAGAATTTTAGAATTTCAGAATTTTAGAATTTTAGAATTTTAGAATTTTAGAATTTTAGAATTTTAGAATTTTAGAATTTTAGAATTTTAGAATTTTAGAATTTTAGAATTTTAGAATTTTAGAATTTTAGAATTTTAGAATTTTAGAATTTTAGAATTTTAGAATTTTAGAATTTTAGAATATTAGAATTTTAGAATTTGAGAATTTTAGAATTTTAGAATTTTAGAATTTTAGAATTTTAGAATTTTAGAATTTTAGAATTTTAGAATTTTAGAATTTTAGAATTTTAGAATTTTAGAATTTTAGAATTTTAGAATTTTAGAATTTTAGAATTTTAGAATTTTAGAATTTTAGAATTTTAGAATTTTAGAATTTTAGAATTTTAGAATTTTAGAATTTTAGAATTTTAGAATTTTAGAATTTTAGAATTTTAGAATTTTAGAATTTTAGAATTTTAGAATTTTAGAATTTTAGAATTTTAGAATTTTAGAATTTTAGAATTTTAGAATTTTAGAATTTTAGAATTTTAGAATTTTAGAATTTTAGAATTTTAGAATTTTAGAATTTTAGAATTTTAGAATTTTAGAATTTTAGAATTGTAGAATTTTAGAATCTTGGAATTTTAGAATCTTAGAATCTTAGTATCTTAGAATTTTAGAATTTCAGAATTTTAGAATCTTAGAATTTTAGAATTTTAGAATTTTAGAATTTTAGAATTTTAGAATTTTAGAATTTTAGAATTTTAGAATTTTAGAATTTTAGAATTTTAGAATTTTAGAATTTTAGAATTTTAGAACTTTAGAATTTTAGAATTTTAGAATTTTAGAATTTCAGAATTTCAGAATTTTAGAATTTTAGAATTTTAGAATTTTAGAATTTTAGAATTTTAGAATTTTAGAATTTTAGAATTTTAGAATTTTAGAATTTTAGAATTTTAGAATTTTAGAATTTTAGAATTTTAGAATTTTAGAATTTTAGAATTTTAGAATTTTAGAATTTTAGAATTTTAGAATTTTAGAATTTTAGAATTTTAGAATTTTAGAATTTTAGAATTTTAGAATTTTAGAATCTTAGAATTTTAGAATTTTAGAATTTTAGAATTTTAGAATTTTAGAATTTTAGAATTTTAGAATTTTAGAATTTTAGAATTTTAGAATTTTAGAATTTTAGAATTTTAGAATTTTAGAATTTTAGAATTTTAGAATTTTAGAATTTTAGAATTTTAGAATTTTAGAATTTTAGAATTTTAGAATTTTAGAATTTTAGAATTTTAGAATTTTAGAATTTTAGAATTTTAGAATTTTAGAATTTTAGAATTTTAGAATTTTAGAATTTTAGAATTTTAGAATTTTAGAATTTTAGAATTTTAGAATTTTAGAATTTTAGAATTTTAGAATTTTAGAATTTTAGAATTTTAGAATTTTAGAATTTTAGAATTTTAGAATTTTAGAATTTTAGAATTTTAGAATTTTAGAATTTTAGAATTTTAGAATTTTAGAATTTTAGAATTTTAGAATTTTAGAATTTTAGAATTTTAGAATTTTAGAATTTTAGAATTTTAGAATTTTAGAATTTTAGAATTTTAGAATTTTAGAATTTTAGAATTTTAGAATTTTAGAATTTTAGAATTTTAGAATTTTAGAATTTTAGAATTTTAGAATTTTAGAATTTTAGAATTTTAGAATTTTAGAATTTTAGAATTTTAGAATTTTAGAATTTTAGAATTTTAGAATTTTAGAATTTTAGAATTTTAGAATTTTAGAATTTTAGAATTTTAGAATTTTAGAATTCTAGAATTTTAGAATTTCAGAATTTTAGAATTGTAGAATTGTAGAATTGCAGAATTTTAGAATTTCAGAATTTTAGAATTTCAGAATTTTAGAGTTTTAGAATTTTAGAGCTTTAGAATTTTTGAATTTTAGAATCTCAGAATTTTAGAATTTTAGAATATTAGAATTTTAGAATTTTAGAATTTTAGAATTTTAGAATTTTAGAATTTTAGAATTTTAGAATCTTAGAATCTTAGAATTTTAGAATTTTAGAATTTTAGAATTTTAGAATTTTAGAATTTTAGAATTTTAGAATTTTAGAATTTTAGAATTTTAGAATTTTAGAATTTTAGAATTTTAGAATTTTAGAATTTTGGAATTTTGGAATTTTAGAATTTTAGAATCTTAGAAATTTGGAATTTTAGAATTTTCAAATTTTAGAATTTTTGAATTTTTAAATTTTTAGATCTTCAAATTTTAGAATTTCAGAATTTCAGAATATTAGAACTTTACAACTTTAGAACTTTAGTTTTTAGTTCTTAATTTCTTTAGAATTTTAGAATTTTGTGGTTTCAGAATTTTTTTTCCCTTTTTTTAATAAGTTTAATATTTACCCCCTTTCCCTTTTTCACTTTTGAACAACATTCAATTAGCTAGAGATTACTGAGTAGAGAAAATAATGAAAATGTAGAGCAATAGTACTCAAGTGAGATCAAGGATGTGTAACATACAGATTGGAAACACATGTCAATGTCCTCGTTTTGCCAGTCTAAATTTCACCAAGGGGCTGATAAAAACGGGTTTCACTGTATAAGAATAGTACAATATTAGAATTCTAGAATATTAGGATGTTAGAACTTTGGAATTTAGACTTTCAGAATTTTTCGGACTTGATTGATTTGGCACATATTTGCCTAATCATAGCAACCCTGTTGGAATAGCTCCATCGTTATACAAGTGTAAACTAGACTTACCATCAACAGCCACGGTAATATTGAACTGAAAAAAGGTGCGAAATCGGCAACGTCCCAAAAAGTCGATTTCATGCATTTTAAAGATGTTTGGCATCAAAAATACGAATTCCTTTGAAAAAAAATTTGAGTTCCGGCTTATATGGGAATTTCATATGTGACCGGACGATTTAGTCTATATTTCCGGAACCATATAAGCGATCCGTACGAAATTTTATAGACATCTATGGGGATATTATAGCTATCATTTGGGACTAAGTTTGTGAAAATCGGCTTAATCATTTCCGGGAAACTGGTGTGAGTTCGTAAATTTTGAAAGATGGCCGCTTTTCCCGGGCACTTCCGGAACCGTCTATGGTGGTCAATGTAGTCAACGAAAGTTTAATTGGCCGTCGGTGACCTAGAACAGCAAATTTAAGTTGTTTGAGAGACATTTTAGCGAAATTTTTACCTTTTTTGCTTTCATCGGAGTATCGGTTTGAATCACAATTTGCTATGTGATCGCACGCCACAAACTGTAACTGTAACATTGCCTGTCTCGTCTGCAAATTGTAGCATGTAATTTTGACGGGGAGCCCTTACGAGAGTCTAGCTCTACAGCTCCAATAGGACAACTCTCGAAAAAAAAAGAATTTATGCATGCGAGCACATGCGACAAACACATTAACATACGAACGCTTACGCCCTTCACGATAATATACGCACATCTACGTTCGCGATCGTGCAAACTTGAGAATATCCCGGTAATAAGATGAACGTGTTAGTATTTATGATGTTACAAACGCGAACACACAAACGGCCGTGTTCGCGCGAGCATGAATCGGTCTCGTCCGGAAATCTTTATCCTCCGTCCTAGCAACTTAGCGGCCGTTCATAAACGTGAACTCATAGGGTGGACAAAAATCTACGTTTGTCTACGAGAGGGGAGACGGGGGGTCTATTTGCAAAAATCTGCGTAGATCTTTATTTTTTTTTTGTGATTTTCGTATTACTAATGGGATTTAAAGCGAATTGTGTTCAACATACTAGTCGATTCAGCTAGATGCATTTATGCAGACACTTCGAAGCTAGTACACTATTGAGGTAACTTCTCTTTAGGCAACCACTCAACCCAAAACCCATGTAATTGGACAAAGCAACAACCTTTCTTGCGTATATTTAGATATAGTTTTAATCTCATGAAAAAAATCTAGGAATAACACAAAATTACAGTTCTAAAGACGATCTCCCAAAATTCCTCTCCGTAGAAGGTTTTGACTGTAAACTCCAGTCGTGAATTATCATCTCAGACACCACTAGCAGACACGCATGGACCATTAAACGTATGAACCAGCAAAGTTCAAAAATGGTCAAAGTTAAGCATTAAAACCACCATGATAACAAGAAACGCCCGATTTTTGACAATAGGTGGTCTGATTTTTTAAATTTTTAATTTAATAATTTTGGTGACTCAAGCTGTGTAGTTAAACTATTTCAACAAAGCGTTCACTCGAGTTAATCAGCTTGAAATTTCTTTTGCAATCGTTTACACTAATTTCAAAATCTTGAAACACCCGTTAAATTTTACGTTTTGACCCGGCGCAAATCCGTGCAATCCGATTCTACTATATAAATATTCGGAGTTAAGATTTAATACTTAGCGATAATACTTACTTAGGTGATATGACTATTGATTACATAAGAAAAATAAATATTTTCGGAAAGATTAGGACAGTTTCGTCCCCTTAATCGAATAAGACAATTCAGATTATCCCATTCTTAGAAATATTGAAATTTGCTACGAAAATTGAAATTTTGCGTGCATGTTTAGTTAAATATTTCAGTCTAGATAATACTTAACATCGACAGTACAATTTCAAATTGTTATCTAAAGTTTATCACATTTTGCGCTCCACTAATGCTCAAAAAGTACTTGCTAGCTTAGCAATCACGCACTGTTGGTAAAAGTAGCATTTCAGCTAAACTTTAATTAGTTATAGCAATATATCTTTTGAAACATTCTTGTGTGACTTACTTAGAAAAGAAGTATTTCGCTATACAAATATTTGAAAGCACTTTTAAATTCACACTTGTATTAAATTACATACTACACGGTGTTCTTATAAGTCCAACTTATAGTATAGTGAAACTAAAACGGAAACCTTTCTCAAAACTGTAAGAAATTTATAAAATTCGATATACAAGTCTTGTATTTTGGAGAAAAATATTTTGATTTTATATTTCCTTAAATTGTTACTAATTTAAATTTTTATTTGAACGTTATAATGTGCTTCTTGCTATTTTCATATTTTCCACAAATAAAAATATCGAAAAGTCTACATAGCCTTTAGAGGAGGAGGGGGTTGGCAAAAGTCTACTGAGTCTACTAGGGGGAGGGGGATGCTAGGTTCAAAAAATCTCAAATTTCGGTCTACGTGGGTCCCTTAACTTCACACATTTAGTTACATGCAAAAAATAACGCCCATATGAACAACGGAAAATAAAACTCACAAGGACAGAAAATGTTTCATTAAACCCGCTATTAGAATGTAAAGATCAGAAATAAACTTCAAGCGTAGGAATCGGACTGAGATCCTTCAGCATAAGAAACGCCAAAAAAGTTGTCAACCGCAAAACTCGACAAGGATGAACCTCCAGTTTAAAAACCGGTTAAAATTAAATAATTCGTATGCAGGAGTATCCGTATATCGCGACGTTCAAGATAAAAAGTCGGCTAAAAAACTACTTTGTAAGAATCGGTTATAGTTTTCCGGTTTTTATACTAAAGGTTATTTAATCCGACTCTTACAGGGGAGAACCTCAGTTCGATTTTTATGCTTGAAGTTTATATCAGAATTTTACATTCTAATACATTGGAAGCGGGTTTTACGAAGCATGTTCTGTCCTTGCGACTTTTATTTTTGGTAGTTCATATCCACTAGACAACACGTTCCATGGCGACACTAGTGAACTCTGGTGATATGGAAACTCACTTTCTTCTTGCATCTGAGCCGTACACCAAAAATTACGTATCTGATTCACGGTCCGCGATCATCCAAGAACACATGCGAATATGCGAAAGGCACACGGTCATAAAATATAATTTATACACGCGAAGTTACATACACGTTAGCACACGCGACATAGAAACTCACACGCGATCGAAAACGTTAATGTACAAACGCCTAAACCCTTCACTATGATACACGTAATCGCG
>NW_026683861.1:2500-19000 GCF_030247195.1 Topomyia yanbarensis | reverse complement strand
TGTAAGACTTAGAATTTTAGGACTTTATAATGGGAGTGTAGAGATTAGCTGGTCTACGTCATTGTAGGTCGTCTGATTTGGCTATGGATATGCTCAATTCTGCAACTCCACCTACGATTTGTGTAGGTGTGCGTGCTATGCTATGCTTCAGGACTTTAGAATCCTGAAATTTTATAATTTTAGAACTATACAAAATTATAATTCTAGAATATTAGAAATTTATAATTTTAGAATTCTAAAATTTCAGAATTCTAGAATTTTAGGATCTTGGAACACCAGAATTAAAAAAAATAGGATTTAAGAACTTCAACATTTCGAAATCTTAATATTTCAGAATGTTAGAATTACAGAATTCTAGAATATAAAAGTTTTAAAATTTCAGAATTTTGGAATTAAGGAATTTTAGAATTCTGCATTTTTAGGATCCTAGAATTTTAGGATTTTTGAATTTAGGAATTTTAGGATTTTAAAATATTAGAATATTATAATTACAGGATTTTCGATTTGTAGGATTTCAGTATTTTAGGATTTAAGAATTTTTGATTTTTAGAATTTAAGATCTTTAGAACTTTAGAATTTTAGAATTAAGGAATTTTAGAATTTTAGAACTCTAGAATTCTAGAATTTTAGAATTTTAGAATTTTAGAATTTTAGAAATTTAGAAATTTAGAAATTTAGAAATTTAGAAATTTAGAAATTTAGAAATTTAGAATTTTAGAATTTTAGAATTTTAGAATTTTAGAATTTTAGAATTTTAGAATTTTAGAATTTTAGAATTTTAGAATTTTAGAATTTTAGAATTTTAGAATTTTAGAATTTTAGAATTTTAGAATTTTAGAATTTTAGAATTTTAGAATTTTAGAATTTTAGAATTTTAGAATTTTAGAATTTTAGAATTTTAGAATTTTAGAATTTTAGAATTTTAGAATTTTAGAATTTTAGAATTTTAGAATTTTAGAATTTTAGAATTTTAGAATTTTAGAATTTTAGAATTTTAGAATTTTAGAATTTTAGAATTTTAGAATTTTAGAATTTTAGAATTTTAGAATTTTAGAATTTTAGAATTTTAGAATTTTAGAATTTTAGAATTTTAGAATTTTAGAATTTTAGAATTTTAGAATTTTAGAATTTTAGAATTTTAGAATTTTAGAATTTTAGAATTTTAGAATTTTAGAATTTTAGAATTTTAGAATTTTAGAATTTTAGAATTTTAGAATTTTAGAATTTTAGAATTTTAGAATTTTAGAATTTTAGAATTTTAGAATTTTAGAATTTTAGAATTTTAGAATTTTAGAATTTTAGAATTTTAGAATTTTAGAATTTTAGAATTTTAGAATTTTAGAATTTTAGAATTTTAGAATTTTAGAATTTTAGAATTTTAGAATTTTAGAATTTTAGAATTTTAGAATTTTAGAATTTTAGAATTTTAGAATTTTAGAATTTTAGAATTTTAGAATTTTAGAATTTTAGAATTTTAGAATTTTAGAATTTTAGAATTTTAGAATTTTAGAATTTTAGAATTTTAGAATTTTAGAATTTTAGAATTTTAGAATTTTAGAATTTTAGAATTTTAGAATTTTAGAATTTTAGAATTTTAGAATTTTAGAATTTTAGAATTTTAGAATTTTAGAATTTTAGAATTTTAGAATTTTAGAATTTTAGAATTTTAGAATTTTAGAATTTTAGAATTTTAGAATTTTAGAATTTTAGAATTTTAGAATTTTAGAATTTTAGAATTTTAGAATTTTAGAATTTTAGAATTTTAGAATTTTAGAATTTTAGAATTTTAGAATTTTAGAATTTTAGAATTTTAGAATTTTAGAATTTTAGAATTTTAGAATTTTAGAATTTTAGAATTTTAGAATTTTAGAATTTTAGAATTTTAGAATTTTAGAATTTTAGAATTTTAGAATTTTAGAATTTTAGAATTTTAGAATTTTAGAATTTTAGAATTTTAGAATTTTAGAATTTTAGAATTTTAGAATTTTAGAATTTTAGAATTTTAGAATTTTAGAATTTTAGAATTTTAGAATTTTAGAATTTTAGAATTTTAGAATTTTAGAATTTTAGAATTTTAGAATTTTAGAATTTTAGAATTTTAGAATTTTAGAATTTTAGAATTTTAGAATTTTAGAATTTTAGAATTTTAGAATTTTAGAATTTTAGAATTTTAGAATTTTAGAATTTTAGAATTTTAGAATTTTAGAATTTTAGAATTTTAGAATTTTAGAATTTTAGAATTTTAGAATTTTAGAATTTTAGAATTTTAGAATTTTAGAATTTTAGAATTTTAGAATTTTAGAATTTTAGAATTTTAGAATTTTAGAATTTTAGAATTTTAGAATTTTAGAATTTTAGAATTTTAGAATTTTAGAATTTTAGAATTTTAGAATTTTAGAATTTTAGAATTTTAGAATTTTAGAATTTTAGAATTTTAGAATTTTAGAATTTTAGAATTTTAGAATTTTAGAATTTTAGAATTTTAGAATTTTAGAATTTTAGAATTTTAGAATTTTAGAATTTTAGAATTTTAGAATTTTAGAATTTTAGAATTTTAGAATTTTAGAATTTTAGAATTTTAGAATTTTAGAATTTTAGAATTTTAGAATTTTAGAATTTTAGAATTTTAGAATTTTAGAATTTTAGAATTTTAGAATTTTAGAATTTTAGAATTTTAGAATTTTAGAATTTTAGAATTTTAGAATTTTAGAATTTTAGAATTTTAGAATTTTAGAATTTTAGAATTTTAGAATTTTAGAATTTTAGAATTTTAGAATTTTAGAATTTTAGAATTTTAGAATTTTAGAATTTTAGAATTTTAGAATTTTAGAATTTTAGAATTTTAGAATTTTAGAATTTTAGAATTTTAGAATTTTAGAATTTTAGAATTTTAGAATTTTAGAATTTTAGAATTTTAGAATTTTAGAATTTTAGAATTTTAGAATTTTAGAATTTTAGAATTTTAGAATTTTAGAATTTTAGAATTTTAGAATTTTAGAATTTTAGAATTTTAGAATTTTAGAATTTTAGAATTTTAGAATTTTAGAATTTTAGAATTTTAGAATTTTAGAATTTTAGAATTTTAGAATTTTAGAATTTTAGAATTTTAGAATTTTAGAATTTTAGAATTTTAGAATTTTAGAATTTTAGAATTTTAGAATTTTAGAATTTTAGAATTTTAGAATTTTAGAATTTTAGAATTTTAGAATTTTAGAATTTTAGAATTTTAGAATTTTAGAATTTTAGAATTTTAGAATTTTAGAATTTTAGAATTTTAGAATTTTAGAATTTTAGAATTTTAGAATTTTAGAATTTTAGAATTTTAGAATTTTAGAATTTTAGAATTTTAGAATTTTAGAATTTTAGAATTTTAGAATTTTAGAATTTTAGAATTTTAGAATTTTAGAATTTTAGAATTTTAGAATTTTAGAATTTTAGAATTTTAGAATTTTAGAATTTTAGAATTTTAGAATTTTAGAATTTTAGAATTTTAGAATTTTAGAATTTTAGAATTTTAGAATTTTAGAATTTTAGAATTTTAGAATTTTAGAATTTTAGAATTTTAGAATTTTAGAATTTTAGAATTTTAGAATTTTAGAATTTTAGAATTTTAGAATTTTAGAATTTTAGAATTTTAGAATTTTAGAATTTTAGAATTTTAGAATTTTAGAATTTTAGAATTTTAGAATTTTAGAATTTTAGAATTTTAGAATTTTAGAATTTTAGAATTTTAGAATTTTAGAATTTTAGAATTTTAGAATTTTAGAATTTTAGAATTTTAGAATTTTAGAATTTTAGAATTTTAGAATTTTAGAATTTTAGAATTTTAGAATTTTAGAATTTTAGAATTTTAGAATTTTAGAATTTTAGAATTTTAGAATTTTAGAATTTTAGAATTTTAGAATTTTAGAATTTTAGAATTTTAGAATTTTAGAATTTTAGAATTTTAGAATTTTAGAATTTTAGAATTTTAGAATTTTAGAATTTTAGAATTTTAGAATTTTAGAATTTTAGAATTTTAGAATTTTAGAATTTTAGAATTTTAGAATTTTAGAATTTTAGAATTTTAGAATTTTAGAATTTTAGAATTTTAGAATTTTAGAATTTTAGAATTTTAGAATTTTAGAATTTTAGAATTTTAGAATTTTAGAATTTTAGAATTTTAGAATTTTAGAATTTTAGAATTTTAGAATTTTAGAATTTTAGAATTTTAGAATTTTAGAATTTTAGAATTTTAGAATTTTAGAATTTTAGAATTTTAGAATTTTAGAATTTTAGAATTTTAGAATTTTAGAATTTTAGAATTTTAGAATTTTAGAATTTTAGAATTTTAGAATTTTAGAATTTTAGAATTTTAGAATTTTAGAATTTTAGAATTTTAGAATTTTAGAATTTTAGAATTTTAGAATTTTAGAATTTTAGAATTTTAGAATTTTAGAATTTTAGAATTTTAGAATTTTAGAATTTTAGAATTTTAGAATTTTAGAATTTTAGAATTTTAGAATTTTAGAATTTTAGAATTTTAGAATTTTAGAATTTTAGAATTTTAGAATTTTAGAATTTTAGAATTTTAGAATTTTAGAATTTTAGAATTTTAGAATTTTAGAATTTTAGAATTTTAGAATTTTAGAATTTTAGAATTTTAGAATTTTAGAATTTTAGAATTTTAGAATTTTAGAATTTTAGAATTTTAGAATTTTAGAATTTTAGAATTTTAGAATTTTAGAATTTTAGAATTTTAGAATTTTAGAATTTTAGAATTTTAGAATTTTAGAATTTTAGAATTTTAGAATTTTAGAATTTTAGAATTTTAGAATTTTAGAATTTTAGAATTTTAGAATTTTAGAATTTTAGAATTTTAGAATTTTAGAATTTTAGAATTTTAGAATTTTAGAATTTTAGAATTTTAGAATTTTAGAATTTTAGAATTTTAGAATTTTAGAATTTTAGAATTTTAGAATTTTAGAATTTTAGAATTTTAGAATTTTAGAATTTTAGAATTTTAGAATTTTAGAATTTTAGAATTTTAGAATTTTAGAATTTTAGAATTTTAGAATTTTAGAATTTTAGAATTTTAGAATTTTAGAATTTTAGAATTTTAGAATTTTAGAATTTTAGAATTTTAGAATTTTAGAATTTTAGAATTTTAGAATTTTAGAATTTTAGAATTTTAGAATTTTAGAATTTTAGAATTTTAGAATTTTAGAATTTTAGAATTTTAGAATTTTAGAATTTTAGAATTTTAGAATTTTAGAATTTTAGAATTTTAGAATTTTAGAATTTTAGAATTTTAGAATTTTAGAATTTTAGAATTTTAGAATTTTAGAATTTTAGAATTTTAGAATTTTAGAATTTTAGAATTTTAGAATTTTAGAATTTTAGAATTTTAGAATTTTAGAATTTTAGAATTTTAGAATTTTAGAATTTTAGAATTTTAGAATTTTAGAATTTTAGAATTTTAGAATTTTAGAATTTTAGAATTTTAGAATTTTAGAATTTTAGAATTTTAGAATTTTAGAATTTTAGAATTTTAGAATTTTAGAATTTTAGAATTTTAGAATTTTAGAATTTTAGAATTTTAGAATTTTAGAATTTTAGAATTTTAGAATTTTAGAATTTTAGAATTTTAGAATTTTAGAATTTTAGAATTTTAGAATTTTAGAATTTTAGAATTTTAGAATTTTAGAATTTTAGAATTTTAGAATTTTAGAATTTTAGAATTTTAGAATTTTAGAATTTTAGAATTTTAGAATTTTAGAATTTTAGAATTTTAGAATTTTAGAATTTTAGAATTTTAGAATTTTAGAATTTTAGAATTTTAGAATTTTAGAATTTTAGAATTTTAGAATTTTAGAATTTTAGAATTTTAGAATTTTAGAATTTTAGAATTTTAGAATTTTAGAATTTTAGAATTTTAGAATTTTAGAATTTTAGAATTTTAGAATTTTAGAATTTTAGAATTTTAGAATTTTAGAATTTTAGAATTTTAGAATTTTAGAATTTTAGAATTTTAGAATTTTAGAATTTTAGAATTTTAGAATTTTAGAATTTTAGAATTTTAGAATTTTAGAATTTTAGAATTTTAGAATTTTAGAATTTTAGAATTTTAGAATTTTAGAATTTTAGAATTTTAGAATTTTAGAATTTTAGAATTTTAGAATTTTAGAATTTTAGAATTTTAGAATTTTAGAATTTTAGAATTTTAGAATTTTAGAATTTTAGAATTTTAGAATTTTAGAATTTTAGAATTTTAGAATTTTAGAATTTTAGAATTTTAGAATTTTAGAATTTTAGAATTTTAGAATTTTAGAATTTTAGAATTTTAGAATTTTAGAATTTTAGAATTTTAGAATTTTAGAATTTTAGAATTTTAGAATTTTAGAATTTTAGAATTTTAGAATTTTAGAATTTTAGAATTTTAGAATTTTAGAATTTTAGAATTTTAGAATTTTAGAATTTTAGAATTTTAGAATTTTAGAATTTTAGAATTTTAGAATTTTAGAATTTTAGAATTTTAGAATTTTAGAATTTTAGAATTTTAGAATTTTAGAATTTTAGAATTTTAGAATTTTAGAATTTTAGAATTTTAGAATTTTAGAATTTTAGAATTTTAGAATTTTAGAATTTTAGAATTTTAGAATTTTAGAATTTTAGAATTTTAGAATTTTAGAATTTTAGAATTTTAGAATTTTAGAATTTTAGAATTTTAGAATTTTAGAATTTTAGAATTTTAGAATTTTAGAATTTTAGAATTTTAGAATTTTAGAATTTTAGAATTTTAGAATTTTAGAATTTTAGAATTTTAGAATTTTAGAATTTTAGAATTTTAGAATTTTAGAATTTTAGAATTTTAGAATTTTAGAATTTTAGAATTTTAGAATTTTAGAATTTTAGAATTTTAGAATTTTAGAATTTTAGAATTTTAGAATTTTAGAATTTTAGAATTTTAGAATTTTAGAATTTTAGAATTTTAGAATTTTAGAATTTTAGAATTTTAGAATTTTAGAATTTTAGAATTTTAGAATTTTAGAATTTTAGAATTTTAGAATTTTAGAATTTTAGAATTTTAGAATTTTAGAATTTTAGAATTTTAGAATTTTAGAATTTTAGAATTTTAGAATTTTAGAATTTTAGAATTTTAGAATTTTAGAATTTTAGAATTTTAGAATTTTAGAATTTTAGAATTTTAGAATTTTAGAATTTTAGAATTTTAGAATTTTAGAATTTTAGAATTTTAGAATTTTAGAATTTTAGAATTTTAGAATTTTAGAATTTTAGAATTTTAGAATTTTAGAATTTTAGAATTTTAGAATTTTAGAATTTTAGAATTTTAGAATTTTAGAATTTTAGAATTTTAGAATTTTAGAATTTTAGAATTTTAGAATTTTAGAATTTTAGAATTTTAGAATTTTAGAATTTTAGAATTTTAGAATTTTAGAATTTTAGAATTTTAGAATTTTAGAATTTTAGAATTTTAGAATTTTAGAATTTTAGAATTTTAGAATTTTAGAATTTTAGAATTTTAGAATTTTAGAATTTTAGAATTTTAGAATTTTAGAATTTTAGAATTTTAGAATTTTAGAATTTTAGAATTTTAGAATTTTAGAATTTTAGAATTTTAGAATTTTAGAATTTTAGAATTTTAGAATTTTAGAATTTTAGAATTTTAGAATTTTAGAATTTTAGAATTTTAGAATTTTAGAATTTTAGAATTTTAGAATTTTAGAATTTTAGAATTTTAGAATTTTAGAATTTTAGAATTTTAGAATTTTAGAATTTTAGAATTTTAGAATTTTAGAATTTTAGAATTTTAGAATTTTAGAATTTTAGAATTTTAGAATTTTAGAATTTTAGAATTTTAGAATTTTAGAATTTTAGAATTTTAGAATTTTAGAATTTTAGAATTTTAGAATTTTAGAATTTTAGAATTTTAGAATTTTAGAATTTTAGAATTTTAGAATTTTAGAATTTTAGAATTTTAGAATTTTAGAATTTTAGAATTTTAGAATTTTAGAATTTTAGAATTTTAGAATTTTAGAATTTTAGAATTTTAGAATTTTAGAATTTTAGAATTTTAGAATTTTAGAATTTTAGAATTTTAGAATTTTAGAATTTTAGAATTTTAGAATTTTAGAATTTTAGAATTTTAGAATTTTAGAATTTTAGAATTTTAGAATTTTAGAATTTTAGAATTTTAGAATTTTAGAATTTTAGAATTTTAGAATTTTAGAATTTTAGAATTTTAGAATTTTAGAATTTTAGAATTTTAGAATTTTAGAATTTTAGAATTTTAGAATTTTAGAATTTTAGAATTTTAGAATTTTAGAATTTTAGAATTTTAGAATTTTAGAATTTTAGAATTTTAGAATTTTAGAATTTTAGAATTTTAGAATTTTAGAATTTTAGAATTTTAGAATTTTAGAATTTTAGAATTTTAGAATTTTAGAATTTTAGAATTTTAGAATTTTAGAATTTTAGAATTTTAGAATTTTAGAATTTTAGAATTTTAGAATTTTAGAATTTTAGAATTTTAGAATTTTAGAATTTTAGAATTTTAGAATTTTAGAATTTTAGAATTTTAGAATTTTAGAATTTTAGAATTTTAGAATTTTAGAATTTTAGAATTTTAGAATTTTAGAATTTTAGAATTTTAGAATTTTAGAATTTTAGAATTTTAGAATTTTAGAATTTTAGAATTTTAGAATTTTAGAATTTTAGAATTTTAGAATTTTAGAATTTTAGAATTTTAGAATTTTAGAATTTTAGAATTTTAGAATTTTAGAATTTTAGAATTTTAGAATTTTAGAATTTTAGAATTTTAGAATTTTAGAATTTTAGAATTTTAGAATTTTAGAATTTTAGAATTTTAGAATTTTAGAATTTTAGAATTTTAGAATTTTAGAATTTTAGAATTTTAGAATTTTAGAATTTTAGAATTTTAGAATTTTAGAATTTTAGAATTTTAGAATTTTAGAATTTTAGAATTTTAGAATTTTAGAATTTTAGAATTTTAGAATTTTAGAATTTTAGAATTTTAGAATTTTAGAATTTTAGAATTTTAGAATTTTAGAATTTTAGAATTTTAGAATTTTAGAATTTTAGAATTTTAGAATTTTAGAATTTTAGAATTTTAGAATTTTAGAATTTTAGAATTTTAGAATTTTAGAATTTTAGAATTTTAGAATTTTAGAATTTTAGAATTTTAGAATTTTAGAATTTTAGAATTTTAGAATTTTAGAATTTTAGAATTTTAGAATTTTAGAATTTTAGAATTTTAGAATTTTAGAATTTTAGAATTTTAGAATTTTAGAATTTTAGAATTTTAGAATTTTAGAATTTTAGAATTTTAGAATTTTAGAATTTTAGAATTTTAGAATTTTAGAATTTTAGAATTTTAGAATTTTAGAATTTTAGAATTTTAGAATTTTAGAATTTTAGAATTTTAGAATTTTAGAATTTTAGAATTTTAGAATTTTAGAATTTTAGAATTTTAGAATTTTAGAATTTTAGAATTTTAGAATTTTAGAATTTTAGAATTTTAGAATTTTAGAATTTTAGAATTTTAGAATTTTAGAATTTTAGAATTTTAGAATTTTAGAATTTTAGAATTTTAGAATTTTAGAATTTTAGAATTTTAGAATTTTAGAATTTTAGAATTTTAGAATTTTAGAATTTTAGAATTTTAGAATTTTAGAATTTTAGAATTTTAGAATTTTAGAATTTTAGAATTTTAGAATTTTAGAATTTTAGAATTTTAGAATTTTAGAATTTTAGAATTTTAGAATTTTAGAATTTTAGAATTTTAGAATTTTAGAATTTTAGAATTTTAGAATTTTAGAATTTTAGAATTTTAGAATTTTAGAATTTTAGAATTTTAGAATTTTAGAATTTTAGAATTTTAGAATTTTAGAATTTTAGAATTTTAGAATTTTAGAATTTTAGAATTTTAGAATTTTAGAATTTTAGAATTTTAGAATTTTAGAATTTTAGAATTTTAGAATTTTAGAATTTTAGAATTTTAGAATTTTAGAATTTTAGAATTTTAGAATTTTAGAATTTTAGAATTTTAGAATTTTAGAATTTTAGAATTTTAGAATTTTAGAATTTTAGAATTTTAGAATTTTAGAATTTTAGAATTTTAGAATTTTAGAATTTTAGAATTTTAGAATTTTAGAATTTTAGAATTTTAGAATTTTAGAATTTTAGAATTTTAGAATTTTAGAATTTTAGAATTTTAGAATTTTAGAATTTTAGAATTTTAGAATTTTAGAATTTTAGAATTTTAGAATTTTAGAATTTTAGAATTTTAGAATTTTAGAATTTTAGAATTTTAGAATTTTAGAATTTTAGAATTTTAGAATTTTAGAATTTTAGAATTTTAGAATTTTAGAATTTTAGAATTTTAGAATTTTAGAATTTTAGAATTTTAGAATTTTAGAATTTTAGAATTTTAGAATTTTAGAATTTTAGAATTTTAGAATTTTAGAATTTTAGAATTTTAGAATTTTAGAATTTTAGAATTTTAGAATTTTAGAATTTTAGAATTTTAGAATTTTAGAATTTTAGAATTTTAGAATTTTAGAATTTTAGAATTTTAGAATTTTAGAATTTTAGAATTTTAGAATTTTAGAATTTTAGAATTTTAGAATTTTAGAATTTTAGAATTTTAGAATTTTAGAATTTTAGAATTTTAGAATTTTAGAATTTTAGAATTTTAGAATTTTAGAATTTTAGAATTTTAGAATTTTAGAATTTTAGAATTTTAGAATTTTAGAATTTTAGAATTTTAGAATTTTAGAATTTTAGAATTTTAGAATTTTAGAATTTTAGAATTTTAGAATTTTAGAATTTTAGAATTTTAGAATTTTAGAATTTTAGAATTTTAGAATTTTAGAATTTTAGAATTTTAGAATTTTAGAATTTTAGAATTTTAGAATTTTAGAATTTTAGAATTTTAGAATTTTAGAATTTTAGAATTTTAGAATTTTAGAATTTTAGAATTTTAGAATTTTAGAATTTTAGAATTTTAGAATTTTAGAATTTTAGAATTTTAGAATTTTAGAATTTTAGAATTTTAGAATTTTAGAATTTTAGAATTTTAGAATTTTAGAATTTTAGAATTTTAGAATTTTAGAATTTTAGAATTTTAGAATTTTAGAATTTTAGAATTTTAGAATTTTAGAATTTTAGAATTTTAGAATTTTAGAATTTTAGAATTTTAGAATTTTAGAATTTTAGAATTTTAGAATTTTAGAATTTTAGAATTTTAGAATTTTAGAATTTTAGAATTTTAGAATTTTAGAATTTTAGAATTTTAGAATTTTAGAATTTTAGAATTTTAGAATTTTAGAATTTTAGAATTTTAGAATTTTAGAATTTTAGAATTTTAGAATTTTAGAATTTTAGAATTTTAGAATTTTAGAATTTTAGAATTTTAGAATTTTAGAATTTTAGAATTTTAGAATTTTAGAATTTTAGAATTTTAGAATTTTAGAATTTTAGAATTTTAGAATTTTAGAATTTTAGAATTTTAGAATTTTAGAATTTTAGAATTTTAGAATTTTAGAATTTTAGAATTTTAGAATTTTAGAATTTTAGAATTTTAGAATTTTAGAATTTTAGAATTTTAGAATTTTAGAATTTTAGAATTTTAGAATTTTAGAATTTTAGAATTTTAGAATTTTAGAATTTTAGAATTTTAGAATTTTAGAATTTTAGAATTTTAGAATTTTAGAATTTTAGAATTTTAGAATTTTAGAATTTTAGAATTTTAGAATTTTAGAATTTTAGAATTTTAGAATTTTAGAATTTTAGAATTTTAGAATTTTAGAATTTTAGAATTTTAGAATTTTAGAATTTTAGAATTTTAGAATTTTAGAATTTTAGAATTTTAGAATTTTAGAATTTTAGAATTTTAGAATTTTAGAATTTTAGAATTTTAGAATTTTAGAATTTTAGAATTTTAGAATTTTAGAATTTTAGAATTTTAGAATTTTAGAATTTTAGAATTTTAGAATTTTAGAATTTTAGAATTTTAGAATTTTAGAATTTTAGAATTTTAGAATTTTAGAATTTTAGAATTTTAGAATTTTAGAATTTTAGAATTTTAGAATTTTAGAATTTTAGAATTTTAGAATTTTAGAATTTTAGAATTTTAGAATTTTAGAATTTTAGAATTTTAGAATTTTAGAATTTTAGAATTTTAGAATTTTAGAATTTTAGAATTTTAGAATTTTAGAATTTTAGAATTTTAGAATTTTAGAATTTTAGAATTTTAGAATTTTAGAATTTTAGAATTTTAGAATTTTAGAATTTTAGAATTTTAGAATTTTAGAATTTTAGAATTTTAGAATTTTAGAATTTTAGAATTTTAGAATTTTAGAATTTTAGAATTTTAGAATTTTAGAATTTTAGAATTTTAGAATTTTAGAATTTTAGAATTTTAGAATTTTAGAATTTTAGAATTTTAGAATTTTAGAATTTTAGAATTTTAGAATTTTAGAATTTTAGAATTTTAGAATTTTAGAATTTTAGAATTTTAGAATTTTAGAATTTTAGAATTTTAGAATTTTAGAATTTTAGAATTTTAGAATTTTAGAATTTTAGAATTTTAGAATTTTAGAATTTTAGAATTTTAGAATTTTAGAATTTTAGAATTTTAGAATTTTAGAATTTTAGAATTTTAGAATTTTAGAATTTTAGAATTTTAGAATTTTAGAATTTTAGAATTTTAGAATTTTAGAATTTTAGAATTTTAGAATTTTAGAATTTTAGAATTTTAGAATTTTAGAATTTTAGAATTTTAGAATTTTAGAATTTTAGAATTTTAGAATTTTAGAATTTTAGAATTTTAGAATTTTAGAATTTTAGAATTTTAGAATTTTAGAATTTTAGAATTTTAGAATTTTAGAATTTTAGAATTTTAGAATTTTAGAATTTTAGAATTTTAGAATTTTAGAATTTTAGAATTTTAGAATTTTAGAATTTTAGAATTTTAGAATTTTAGAATTTTAGAATTTTAGAATTTTAGAATTTTAGAATTTTAGAATTTTAGAATTTTAGAATTTTAGAATTTTAGAATTTTAGAATTTTAGAATTTTAGAATTTTAGAATTTTAGAATTTTAGAATTTTAGAATTTTAGAATTTTAGAATTTTAGAATTTTAGAATTTTAGAATTTTAGAATTTTAGAATTTTAGAATTTTAGAATTTTAGAATTTTAGAATTTTAGAATTTTAGAATTTTAGAATTTTAGAATTTTAGAATTTTAGAATTTTAGAATTTTAGAATTTTAGAATTTTAGAATTTTAGAATTTTAGAATTTTAGAATTTTAGAATTTTAGAATTTTAGAATTTTAGAATTTTAGAATTTTAGAATTTTAGAATTTTAGAATTTTAGAATTTTAGAATTTTAGAATTTTAGAATTTTAGAATTTTAGAATTTTAGAATTTTAGAATTTTAGAATTTTAGAATTTTAGAATTTTAGAATTTTAGAATTTTAGAATTTTAGAATTTTAGAATTTTAGAATTTTAGAATTTTAGAATTTTAGAATTTTAGAATTTTAGAATTTTAGAATTTTAGAATTTTAGAATTTTAGAATTTTAGAATTTTAGAATTTTAGAATTTTAGAATTTTAGAATTTTAGAATTTTAGAATTTTAGAATTTTAGAATTTTAGAATTTTAGAATTTTAGAATTTTAGAATTTTAGAATTTTAGAATTTTAGAATTTTAGAATTTTAGAATTTTAGAATTTTAGAATTTTAGAATTTTAGAATTTTAGAATTTTAGAATTTTAGAATTTTAGAATTTTAGAATTTTAGAATTTTAGAATTTTAGAATTTTAGAATTTTAGAATTTTAGAATTTTAGAATTTTAGAATTTTAGAATTTTAGAATTTTAGAATTTTAGAATTTTAGAATTTTAGAATTTTAGAATTTTAGAATTTTAGAATTTTAGAATTTTAGAATTTTAGAATTTTAGAATTTTAGAATTTTAGAATTTTAGAATTTTAGAATTTTAGAATTTTAGAATTTTAGAATTTTAGAATTTTAGAATTTTAGAATTTTAGAATTTTAGAATTTTAGAATTTTAGAATTTTAGAATTTTAGAATTTTAGAATTTTAGAATTTTAGAATTTTAGAATTTTAGAATTTTAGAATTTTAGAATTTTAGAATTTTAGAATTTTAGAATTTTAGAATTTTAGAATTTTAGAATTTTAGAATTTTAGAATTTTAGAATTTTAGAATTTTAGAATTTTAGAATTTTAGAATTTTAGAATTTTAGAATTTTAGAATTTTAGAATTTTAGAATTTTAGAATTTTAGAATTTTAGAATTTTAGAATTTTAGAATTTTAGAATTTTAGAATTTTAGAATTTTAGAATTTTAGAATTTTAGAATTTTAGAATTTTAGAATTTTAGAATTTTAGAATTTTAGAATTTTAGAATTTTAGAATTTTAGAATTTTAGAATTTTAGAATTTTAGAATTTTAGAATTTTAGAATTTTAGAATTTTAGAATTTTAGAATTTTAGAATTTTAGAATTTTAGAATTTTAGAATTTTAGAATTTTAGAATTTTAGAATTTTAGAATTTTAGAATTTTAGAATTTTAGAATTTTAGAATTTTAGAATTTTAGAATTTTAGAATTTTAGAATTTTAGAATTTTAGAATTTTAGAATTTTAGAATTTTAGAATTTTAGAATTTTAGAATTTTAGAATTTTAGAATTTTAGAATTTTAGAATTTTAGAATTTTAGAATTTTAGAATTTTAGAATTTTAGAATTTTAGAATTTTAGAATTTTAGAATTTTAGAATTTTAGAATTTTAGAATTTTAGAATTTTAGAATTTTAGAATTTTAGAATTTTAGAATTTTAGAATTTTAGAATTTTAGAATTTTAGAATTTTAGAATTTTAGAATTTTAGAATTTTAGAATTTTAGAATTTTAGAATTTTAGAATTTTAGAATTTTAGAATTTTAGAATTTTAGAATTTTAGAATTTTAGAATTTTAGAATTTTAGAATTTTAGAATTTTAGAATTTTAGAATTTTAGAATTTTAGAATTTTAGAATTTTAGAATTTTAGAATTTTAGAATTTTAGAATTTTAGAATTTTAGAATTTTAGAATTTTAGAATTTTAGAATTTTAGAATTTTAGAATTTTAGAATTTTAGAATTTTAGAATTTTAGAATTTTAGAATTTTAGAATTTTAGAATTTTAGAATTTTAGAATTTTAGAATTTTAGAATTTTAGAATTTTAGAATTTTAGAATTTTAGAATTTTAGAATTTTAGAATTTTAGAATTTTAGAATTTTAGAATTTTAGAATTTTAGAATTTTAGAATTTTAGAATTTTAGAATTTTAGAATTTTAGAATTTTAGAATTTTAGAATTTTAGAATTTTAGAATTTTAGAATTTTAGAATTTTAGAATTTTAGAATTTTAGAATTTTAGAATTTTAGAATTTTAGAATTTTAGAATTTTAGAATTTTAGAATTTTAGAATTTTAGAATTTTAGAATTTTAGAATTTTAGAATTTTAGAATTTTAGAATTTTAGAATTTTAGAATTTTAGAATTTTAGAATTTTAGAATTTTAGAATTTTAGAATTTTAGAATTTTAGAATTTTAGAATTTTAGAATTTTAGAATTTTAGAATTTTAGAATTTTAGAATTTTAGAATTTTAGAATTTTAGAATTTTAGAATTTTAGAATTTTAGAATTTTAGAATTTTAGAATTTTAGAATTTTAGAATTTTAGAATTTTAGAATTTTAGAATTTTAGAATTTTAGAATTTTAGAATTTTAGAATTTTAGAATTTTAGAATTTTAGAATTTTAGAATTTTAGAATTTTAGAATTTTAGAATTTTAGAATTTTAGAATTTTAGAATTTTAGAATTTTAGAATTTTAGAATTTTAGAATTTTAGAATTTTAGAATTTTAGAATTTTAGAATTTTAGAATTTTAGAATTTTAGAATTTTAGAATTTTAGAATTTTAGAATTTTAGAATTTTAGAATTTTAGAATTTTAGAATTTTAGAATTTTAGAATTTTAGAATTTTAGAATTTTAGAATTTTAGAATTTTAGAATTTTAGAATTTTAGAATTTTAGAATTTTAGAATTTTAGAATTTTAGAATTTTAGAATTTTAGAATTTTAGAATTTTAGAATTTTAGAATTTTAGAATTTTAGAATTTTAGAATTTTAGAATTTTAGAATTTTAGAATTTTAGAATTTTAGAATTTTAGAATTTTAGAATTTTAGAATTTTAGAATTTTAGAATTTTAGAATTTTAGAATTTTAGAATTTTAGAATTTTAGAATTTTAGAATTTTAGAATTTTAGAATTTTAGAATTTTAGAATTTTAGAATTTTAGAATTTTAGAATTTTAGAATTTTAGAATTTTAGAATTTTAGAATTTTAGAATTTTAGAATTTTAGAATTTTAGAATTTTAGAATTTTAGAATTTTAGAATTTTAGAATTTTAGAATTTTAGAATTTT
>NW_026683860.1:0-19000 GCF_030247195.1 Topomyia yanbarensis | reverse complement strand
TCCCTTTGCATGTAGAAATCGTTCATAAGCCAGGGAATTTGTCGGCGCAGTAGAAATGAACTACCAAGTGTTTAGATGTTTAGTATAGGTCCCTAGGGATCTGAAAAGTATAGTGTAGTCGGGCCCAAAGAGCTCTTTGATACCCTTGGGTGGCATAAGATAAAATGTTTTTCCCTTTGCATGTAGAAATCGTTCATAAGAAGTGACCAGGGAATTTGTCGGCGCAGTAGAAATGAACTACCAAGTGTTGAGATGTTTAGTATAGGTCCCTAGGGATCTGAAAAGTATAGTGTAGTCGGGCCCAAAGAGCTCTTTGATACCCTTGGGTGGCATAAGGTAAAATTCTTTTCCCTTTGCATGTAGAAATCGTTCATAAGAAGTGACCAGGGAATTTGTCGGCACAGTAGAAATGAAATACTAAGTATTTAGATATTTAGCATAGATCCCTATGGATCTGAAAAGTATAGTGTAGTCGGGCCCAAAGAGCTCTTTGATACCCTTGGGTGGCATAAGGTAAAATGCTTTTCCCTTTGCATGTAGAAATCGTTCATAAGAAGTGACCAGGGAATTTGTCGGCGCAGTAGAAATGAAATACCAAGTGTTTAGATATTTAGTAAAGGTCCCTAGGGATCTGAAAAGTATGGTGCAGTCGGGCCCAAAGAGCTCTTTGATACCCTTGGGTGGCATAAGGTAAAATGCTTTTCCCTTTGCATGTAGAAATCCTTCATAAGAAGTGACCAGGGAATTTGTCGGCGCAGTAGAAATGAAATACCAAGTGTATAGATGTTTAGTATAGGTCCCTAGGGATCTGAAAAGTATAGTGCAGTCAGGCCCAAAGAGCTCTTTGATACCCTTGGGTGGCATAAGGTAAAATGCTTTTCCCTTTGCATGTAGAAATCGTTCATAAGAAGTGACCAGGGAATTTGTCGGCGCAGTAGAAATGAACTACCAAGTATTTAGATGTTTAGTATAGGTCCTCAGGGATTTGAAAAGTATAGTTTAGTTGGGCCCAAAGAGCTCTTTGATACCATTGGGTGGCATAAGGTAAAATGCTTTTCCCTTTGCATGTAGAAATCGTTCATAAGAAGTGACCAGGGAATTTGTCGGCGCAGTAGAAATGAAATAACAAGTATTTAGATATTTAGTATAGATCCCTAGGGATCTGAAAAGTATGGTGTAGTCGGGCCCAAAGAGCTCTTTGATACCATTGGGTGGCATAAGGTAAAATGCTTTTCCCTTTACATGTAGAAATCGTTCATAAGAAGTGACCAGGGAATTTGTCGGCGCAGTAGAAATGAAATAACAAGTATTTAGATATTTAGTATAGATCCCTAGGGATCTGAAAGGTATGGTGTAGTCGGGCCCAAAGAGCTCTTTGATACCCTTGGGTGGCATAAGGTAAAATGCTTTTCCAATTGCATGTAGAAATCGTTCATAAGAAGTGACCAGGGAATTTGTCGGCGCAGTAGAAATTAACTACCAAGTGTTTAGATATTTAGTATAGATCCCTAGGGATCTGAAAAGTATAGTTTAGTTGGGCCCAAAGAGCTCTTTGATACCCTTGGGTGGCATAAGGTAAAATGTTTTTCACTTTGCATGTAGAAATCGTTCATAAGAAGTGACCAGGGAATTTGTCGGCGCAGTAGAAATGAACTACCAAGTGTTTAGATGTTTAGTATAGGTCCATAGGGATCTGAAAAGTATAGTGTAGTCGGGCCCAAAGAGCTCTTTGATACCCTTGGGTGGCATAAGGTAAAATTCTTTTCCCTTTGCATGTAGAAATCGTTCATAAGAAATGACCAGGGAATTTGTCGGCGCAGTAGAAATGAAATACTAGGTATTTAGATATTTAGCATAGATCCCTATGGATCTGAAAAGTATAGTGTAGTCGGGCCCAAAGAGCTCTTTGATACCCTTGGTTGGCATAAGGTAAAATGCTTTTCCCTTTGCATGTAGAAATCGTTCATAAGAAGTGACCAGGGAATCTGTCGGCGCAGTAGAAATGAAATACCAAGTGTTTAGATATTTAGTAAAGGTCCCTAGGGATCTGAAAAGTATGGTGTAGTCGGGCCCAAAGAGCTCTTTGATACCCTTGGGTGGCATAAGGTAAAATGCTTTTCCCTTTGCATGTAGAAATCGTTCATAAGAAGTGACCAGGGAATTTGTCGGCGCAGTAAAAAGGAACTACCAAGTATTTAGATGTTTAGTATAGGTCCCTAGGGATCTGAAAAGTATAGTGTAGTCGGGCTCAAAGAGCTCTTTGATACCCTTGGGTGGCATAAGGTCAAATGCTTTTCCCTTTGCATGTAGAAATCGTTCATAAGAAGTGACCAGGGAATTTGTCGGCGCAGTAGAAATGAACTACCAAGTGTTTAGATATTTAGTATAGATCCCTAGGGATCTGAAAAGTATAGTTTAGTTGGGCCCAAAGAGCTCTTTGATACCCTTGGGTGGCATAAGGTAAAATGTTTTTCACTTTGCATGTAGAAATCGTTCATAAGAAGTGACCAGGGAATTTGGCGGCGCAGTAGAAATGAACTACCAAGTGTTTAGATGTTTAGTATAGGTCCCTAGGGATCTGAAAAGTATAGTGTAGTCGGGCCCAAAGAGCTCTTTGATACCCTTGGGTGGCATAAGTTCAAATGTTTTTCCCTTTGCATGTAGAAATCGTTCATAAGAAGTGACCAGGGAATTTGTCGGCGCAGTAGAAATGAAATACTAGGTATTTAGATATTTAGCATAGATCCCTATGGATCTGAAAAGTATAGTGTAGTCGGGCCCAAAGAGCTCTTTGATACCCTTGGTTGGCATAAGGTAAAATGCTTTTCCCTTTGCATGTAGAAATCGTTCATAAGAAGTGACCAGGGAATTTGTCGGCGCAGTAGAAATGAAATACCAAGTGTTTAGATATTTAGTAAAGGTCCCTAGGGATCTGAAAAGTATGGTGTAGTCGGGCCCAAAGAGCTCTTTGATACCCTTGGGTGGCATAAGGTAAAATGCTTTTCCCTTTGCATGTAGAAATCGTTCATAAGAAGTGACCAGGGAATTTGTCGGCGCAGTAGAAATGAAATTCTAAGTGTTTAGATATTTAGTATAGATCCCCATGGATCTGAAAAGTATAGTGTAGTCGGGCCCAAAGAGCTCTTTGATACCCTTGGGTGGCATAAGGTAAAATGTTTTTCCCTTCGCATGTAGAAATCGTTCATAAGAAGTGACCAGGGAATTTGTCGGCGCAGTAGAAATGAAATAACAAGTGTTTAGATGTTTAGTATAGGTCTCTAGGGATCTGAAAAGTATAGTGTAGTCGGGCCCAAAGAGCTCTTTGATACCCTTGGGTGGCATAAGGTAAAATGCTTTTCCAATTGCATGTAGAAATCGTTCATAAGAAGTGACCAGGGAATCTGTCGGCGCAGTAGAAATGAACTACCAAGTGTTTAGATATTTAGTATAGATCCCTAGGGATCTGAGAAGTATAGTTTAGTTGGGCCCAAGAGCTCTTTGATACCCTTGGGTGGCATAAGGTAAAATGTTTTTCCCTTCGCATGTAGAAATCGTTCATAAGAAGTGACCAGGGAATTTGTCGGCGCAGTAGAAATGAAATAACAAGTGTTTAGATATTTAGTATAGGTCTCTAGAGATCTGAAAAGTATAGTGTAATCGGGCCCAAAGAGCTCTTTGATACCCTTGGGTGGCATAAGGTAAAATGCTTTTCCCTTTGCATGTAGAAATCGTTCATAAGAAGTGACCAGGGAATTTGTCGGCGCAGTAGAAATGAAATACTAGGTATTTAGATATTTAGCGTAGATCCCTATGGATCTGAAAAGTATAGTGTAGTCGGGCCCAAAGAGCTCTTTGATACCATTGGGTGGCATAAGGTAAAATGCTTTTCCCTTTGCATGTAGAAATCGTTCATAAGAAGTGACCAGGGAATTTGTCGACGCAGTAGAAATGAAATAACAAGTATTTAGATATTTAGTATAGATCCCTAGGGATCTGAAAAGTATGGTGTAGTCGGGCCCAAAGAGCTCTTTGATACCATTGGGTGGCATAAGGTAAAATGCTTTTCCAATTGCATGTAGAAATCGTTCATAAGAAGTGACCAGGGAATTTGTCGGCGCAGTAGAAATGAACTACCAAGTGTTTAGATATTTAGTATAGATCCCTAGGGATCTGAAAAGTATAGTTTAGTTGGGCCCAAAGAGCTCTTTGATACCCTTGGGTGGCATAAGGTAAAATGTTTTTCCCTTTGCATGTAGAAATCGTTCATAAGAAGTGACCAGGGAATTTGTCGGCGCAGTAGAAATGAACTACCAAGTGTTTAGATATTTAGTATAGGTCCCTAGGGATCTGAAAAGTATAGTGTAGTCGGGCCCAAAGAGCTCTTTGATACCCTTGGGTGGCATAAGGTCAAATGTTTTTCCCTTTGCATGTAGAAATCGTTCATAAGAAGTGACCAGGGAATTTGTCGGCGCAGTAGAAATGAACTACCAAGTGTTTAGATGTTTAGTATAGGTCCCTAGGGATCTGAAAAGTATAGTGTAGTCGGGCCCAAAGAGCTCTTTGATACCCTTGGGTGGCATAAGGTAAAATTCTTTTCCCTTTGCATGTAGAAATCGTTCATAAGAAGTGACCAGGGAATTTGTCGGCGCAGTAGAAATGAAATTCTAAGTGTTTAGATATTTAGTATAGATCCCTATGGATCTGAAAAGTATAGTGTAGTCGGGCCCAAAGAGCTCTTTGATCCCCTTGGGTGGCATAAGGTAAAATGTTTTTCCCTTTGCATGTAGAAATCGTTCATAAGAAGTGACCAGGGAATTTGTCGGCGCAGTAGAAATGAAATTCTAAGTGTTTAGATATTTAGTATAGATCCCTATGGATCTGAAAAGTATAGTGTAGTCGGGCCCAAAGAGCTCTTTGATACCCTTGGGTGGCATAAGGTAAAATGCTTTTCTAATTGCATGTAGAAATCGTTCATAAGAAGTGACCAGGGAATTTGTCGGCGCAGTAGAAATGAACTACCAAGTGTTTAGATATTTAGTATAGATCCCTAGGGATCTGAAAAGTATAGTTTAGCTGGGCCCAAAGAGCTCTTTGATACCCTTGGGTGGCATAAGGTAAAATGTTTTTCCTTTGCATGTAGAAATCGTTCATAAGAAGTGACCAGGGAATTTGTCGGCGCAGTAGAAATGAACTACCAAGTGTTTAGATATTTAGTATAGGTCCCTAGGGATCTGAAAAGTATAGTGTAGTCGGGCCCAAAGAGCTCTTTGATACCCTTGGGTGGCATAAGGTCAAATGTTTTTCCCTTTGCATGTAGAAATCGTTCATAAGAAGTGACCAGGGAATTTGTCGGCGCAGTAGAAATGAACTACCAAGTGTTTAGATGTTTAGTATAGATCCCTAGGGATCTGAAAAGTATAGTGTAGTCGGGCCCAAAGAGCTCTTTGATACCCTTGGGTGGCATAAGGTAAAATGCTTTTCCCTTTGCATGTAGAAATCGTTCATAAGAAGTGACCAGGGAATCTGTCGGCGCAGTAGAAATGAACTACCAAGTGTTTAGATATTTAGTATAGATCCCTAGGGATCTGAAAAGTTTAGTTTAGTTGGGCCCAAAGAGCTCTTTGATACCCTTGGGTGGCATAAGGTAAAATGTTTTTCCCTTCGCATGTAGAAATCGTTCATAAGAAGTGACCAGGGAATTTGTCGGCGCAGTAGAAATGAAATAACAAGTGTTTAGATATTTAGTATAGGTCTCTAGAGATCTGAAAAGTATAGTGTAGTCGGGCCCAAAGAGCTCTTTGATACCCTTGGGTGGCATAAGGTAAAATGCTTTTCCCTTTGCATGTAGAAATCGTTCATAAGAAGTGACCAGGGAATTTGTCGGCGCAGTAGAAATGAAATACTAGGTATTTAGATATTTAGCATAGATCCCTATGGATCTGAAAAGTATAGTGTAGTCGGGCCCAAAGAGCTCTTTGATACCCTTGGTTGGCATAAGGTAAAATGCTTTTCCCTTTGCATGTAGAAATCGTTCATAAGAAGTGACCAGGGAATTTGTCGGCGCAATAGAAATGAAATAACAAGTATTTAGATATTTAGTATAGATCCCTAGGGATCTGAAAAGTATGGTGTAGTCGGGCCCAAAGAGCTCTTTGATACCCTTGGGTGGCATAAGGTAAAATGCTTTTCCAATTGCATGTAGAAATCGTTCATAAGAAGTGACCAGGGAATTTGTCGGCGCAGTAGAAATGAACTACCAAGTGTTTAGATATTTAGTATAGATCCCTAGGGATCTGAAAAGTATAGTTTAGTTGGGCCCAAAGAGCTCTTTGATACCCTTGGGTGGCATAAGGTAAAATGTTTTTCCCGTTGCATGTAGAAATCGTTCATAAGCTAGGGAATTTGTCGGCGCAGTAGAAATGAACTACCAAGTGTTTAGATGTTTAGTATAGGTCCCTAGGGATCTGAAAAGTTTAAGTGTAGTCGGGCCCAAAGAGCTCTTTGATACCCTTGGGTGGCATAAGTTCAAATGTTTTTCCCTTTGCATGTAGAAATCGTTCATAAGAAGTGACCAGGGAATTTGTCGGCGCAGTAGAAATGAACTACCAAGTGTTTAGATGTTCAGTATAGGTCCCTAGGGATCTGAAAAGTATAGTGTAGTCGGGCCCAAAGAGCTCTTTGATACCCTTGGGTGGCATAAGGTAAAATTTTTTTCCCTTTGCATGTAGAAATCGTTCATAAGAAGTGACCAGGGAATTTGTCGGCGCAGTAGAAATGAAATACTAAGTATTTAGATATTTAGCATAGATCCCTATGGATCTGAAAAGTATAGTGTAGTCGGGCCCAAAGAGCTCTTTGATACCCTTGGGTGGCATAAGGTAAAATGCTTTTCCCTTTGCATGTAGAAATCGTTCATAAGAAGTGACCAGGGAATTTGTCGGCGCAGTAGAAATGAAATACCAAGTGTTTAGATATTTAGTAAAGGTCCCTAGGGATCTGAAAAGTATGGTGCAGTCGGGCCCAAAGAGCTCTTTGATACCCTTGGGTGGCATAAGGTAAAATGCTTTTCCCTTTGCATGTAGAAATCCTTCATAAGAAGTGACCAGGGAATTTGTCGGCGCAGTAGAAATGAAATACCAAGTGTTTAGATATTTAGTATAGGTCCCTAGGGATCCGAAAAATATAGTGCAGTCAGGCCCAAAGAGCTCTTTGATACCCTTGGGTGGCATAAGGTAAAATGCTTTTCCAATTGCATGTAGAAATCGTTCATAAGAAGTGACCAGGGAATTTGTCGGCGCAGTAGAAATGAAATACTAGGTATTTAGATATTTAGCATAGATCCCTATGGATCTGAAAAGTATAGTGTAGTCGGGCCCAAAGAGCTCTTTGATACCCTTGGTTGGCATAAGGTAAAATGCTTTTCCCTTTGCATGTAGAAATCGTTCATAAGAAGTGACCAGGGAATTTGTCGGCGCAGTAGAAATGAAATACCAAGTGTTTAGATATTTAGTAAAGGTCCCTAGGGATCTGAAAAGTATGGTGTAGTCGGGCCCAAAGAGCTCTTTGATACCCTTGGGTGGCATAAGGTAAAATGCTTTTCCCTTTGCATGTAGAAATCGTTCATAAGAAGTGACCAGGGAATTTGTCGGCGCAGTAAAAAGGAACTACCAAGTATTTAGATGTTTAGTATAGGTCCCTAGGGATCTGAAAAGTATAGTGTAGTCGGGCTCAAAGAGCTCTTTGATACCCTTGGGTGGCATAAGGTCAAATGCTTTTCCCTTTGCATGTAGAAATCGTTCATAAGAAGTGACCAGGGAATTTGTCGGCGCAGTAGAAATGAACTACCAAGTGTTTAGATATTTAGTATAGATCCCTAGGGATCTGAAAAGTATAGTTTAGTTGGGCCCAAAGAGCTCTTTGATACCCTTGGGTGGCATAAGGTAAAATGTTTTTCACTTTGCATGTAGAAATCGTTCATAAGAAGTGACCAGGGAATTTGGCGGCGCAGTAGAAATGAACTACCAAGTGTTTAGATGTTTAGTATAGGTCCCTAGGGATCTGAAAAGTATAGTGTAGTCGGGCCCAAAGAGCTCTTTGATACCCTTGGGTGGCATAAGTTCAAATGTTTTTCCCTTTGCATGTAGAAATCGTTCATAAGAAGTGACCAGGGAATTTGTCGGCGCAGTAGAAATGAAATACTAGGTATTTAGATATTTAGCATAGATCCCTATGGATCTGAAAAGTATAGTGTAGTCGGGCCCAAAGAGCTCTTTGATACCCTTGGTTGGCATAAGGTAAAATGCTTTTCCCTTTGCATGTAGAAATCGTTCATAAGAAGTGACCAGGGAATTTGTCGGCGCAGTAGAAATGAAATACCAAGTGTTTAGATATTTAGTAAAGGTCCCTAGGGATCTGAAAAGTATGGTGTAGTCGGGCCCAAAGAGCTCTTTGATACCCTTGGGTGGCATAAGGTAAAATGCTTTTCCCTTTGCATGTAGAAATCGTTCATAAGAAGTGACCAGGGAATTTGTCGGCGCAGTAGAAATGAAATTCTAAGTGTTTAGATATTTAGTATAGATCCCCATGGATCTGAAAAGTATAGTGTAGTCGGGCCCAAAGAGCTCTTTGATACCCTTGGGTGGCATAAGGTAAAATGTTTTTCCCTTCGCATGTAGAAATCGTTCATAAGAAGTGACCAGGGAATTTGTCGGCGCAGTAGAAATGAAATAACAAGTGTTTAGATGTTTAGTATAGGTCTCTAGGGATCTGAAAAGTATAGTGTAGTCGGGCCCAAAGAGCTCTTTGATACCCTTGGGTGGCATAAGGTAAAATGCTTTTCCAATTGCATGTAGAAATCGTTCATAAGAAGTGACCAGGGAATCTGTCGGCGCAGTAGAAATGAACTACCAAGTGTTTAGATATTTAGTATAGATCCCTAGGGATCTGAGAAGTATAGTTTAGTTGGGCCCAAGAGCTCTTTGATACCCTTGGGTGGCATAAGGTAAAATGTTTTTCCCTTCGCATGTAGAAATCGTTCATAAGAAGTGACCAGGGAATTTGTCGGCGCAGTAGAAATGAAATAACAAGTGTTTAGATATTTAGTATAGGTCTCTAGAGATCTGAAAAGTATAGTGTAATCGGGCCCAAAGAGCTCTTTGATACCCTTGGGTGGCATAAGGTAAAATGCTTTTCCCTTTGCATGTAGAAATCGTTCATAAGAAGTGACCAGGGAATTTGTCGGCGCAGTAGAAATGAAATACTAGGTATTTAGATATTTAGCGTAGATCCCTATGGATCTGAAAAGTATAGTGTAGTCGGGCCCAAAGAGCTCTTTGATACCATTGGGTGGCATAAGGTAAAATGCTTTTCCCTTTGCATGTAGAAATCGTTCATAAGAAGTGACCAGGGAATTTGTCGACGCAGTAGAAATGAAATAACAAGTATTTAGATATTTAGTATAGATCCCTAGGGATCTGAAAAGTATGGTGTAGTCGGGCCCAAAGAGCTCTTTGATACCATTGGGTGGCATAAGGTAAAATGCTTTTCCAATTGCATGTAGAAATCGTTCATAAGAAGTGACCAGGGAATTTGTCGGCGCAGTAGAAATGAACTACCAAGTGTTTAGATATTTAGTATAGATCCCTAGGGATCTGAAAAGTATAGTTTAGTTGGGCCCAAAGAGCTCTTTGATACCCTTGGGTGGCATAAGGTAAAATGTTTTTCCCTTTGCATGTAGAAATCGTTCATAAGAAGTGACCAGGGAATTTGTCGGCGCAGTAGAAATGAACTACCAAGTGTTTAGATGTTTAGTATAGGTCCCTAGGGATCTGAAAAGTATAGTGTAGTCGGGCCCAAAGAGCTCTTTGATACCCTTGGGTGGCATAAGGTCAAATGTTTTTCCCTTTGCATGTAGAAATCGTTCATAAGAAGTGACCAGGGAATTTGTCGGCGCAGTAGAAATGAACTACCAAGTGTTTAGATGTTTAGTATAGGTCCCTAGGGATCTGAAAAGTATAGTGTAGTCGGGCCCAAAGAGCTCTTTGATACCCTTGGGTGGCATAAGGTAAAATTCTTTTCCCTTTGCATGTAGAAATCGTTCATAAGAAGTGACCAGGGAATTTGTCGGCGCAGTAGAAATGAAATTCTAAGTGTTTAGATATTTAGTATAGATCCCTATGGATCTGAAAAGTATAGTGTAGTCGGGCCCAAAGAGCTCTTTGATCCCCTTGGGTGGCATAAGGTAAAATGTTTTTCCCTTTGCATGTAGAAATCGTTCATAAGAAGTGACCAGGGAATTTGTCGGCGCAGTAGAAATGAAATTCTAAGTGTTTAGATATTTAGTATAGATCCCTATGGATCTGAAAAGTATAGTGTAGTCGGGCCCAAAGAGCTCTTTGATACCCTTGGGTGGCATAAGGTAAAATGCTTTTCTAATTGCATGTAGAAATCGTTCATAAGAAGTGACCAGGGAATTTGTCGGCGCAGTAGAAATGAACTACCAAGTGTTTAGATATTTAGTATAGATCCCTAGGGATCTGAAAAGTATAGTTTAGCTGGGCCCAAAGAGCTCTTTGATACCCTTGGGTGGCATAAGGTAAAATGTTTTTCCTTTGCATGTAGAAATCGTTCATAAGAAGTGACCAGGGAATTTGTCGGCGCAGTAGAAATGAACTACCAAGTGTTTAGATATTTAGTATAGGTCCCTAGGGATCTGAAAAGTATAGTGTAGTCGGGCCCAAAGAGCTCTTTGATACCCTTGGGTGGCATAAGGTCAAATGTTTTTCCCTTTGCATGTAGAAATCGTTCATAAGAAGTGACCAGGGAATTTGTCGGCGCAGTAGAAATGAACTACCAAGTGTTTAGATGTTTAGTATAGATCCCTAGGGATCTGAAAAGTATAGTGTAGTCGGGCCCAAAGAGCTCTTTGATACCCTTGGGTGGCATAAGGTAAAATGCTTTTCCCTTTGCATGTAGAAATCGTTCATAAGAAGTGACCAGGGAATCTGTCGGCGCAGTAGAAATGAACTACCAAGTGTTTAGATATTTAGTATAGATCCCTAGGGATCTGAAAAGTTTAGTTTAGTTGGGCCCAAAGAGCTCTTTGATACCCTTGGGTGGCATAAGGTAAAATGTTTTTCCCTTCGCATGTAGAAATCGTTCATAAGAAGTGACCAGGGAATTTGTCGGCGCAGTAGAAATGAAATAACAAGTGTTTAGATATTTAGTATAGGTCTCTAGAGATCTGAAAAGTATAGTGTAGTCGGGCCCAAAGAGCTCTTTGATACCCTTGGGTGGCATAAGGTAAAATGCTTTTCCCTTTGCATGTAGAAATCGTTCATAAGAAGTGACCAGGGAATTTGTCGGCGCAGTAGAAATGAAATACTAGGTATTTAGATATTTAGCATAGATCCCTATGGATCTGAAAAGTATAGTGTAGTCGGGCCCAAAGAGCTCTTTGATACCCTTGGTTGGCATAAGGTAAAATGCTTTTCCCTTTGCATGTAGAAATCGTTCATAAGAAGTGACCAGGGAATTTGTCGGCGCAATAGAAATGAAATAACAAGTATTTAGATATTTAGTATAGATCCCTAGGGATCTGAAAAGTATGGTGTAGTCGGGCCCAAAGAGCTCTTTGATACCCTTGGGTGGCATAAGGTAAAATGCTTTTCCAATTGCATGTAGAAATCGTTCATAAGAAGTGACCAGGGAATTTGTCGGCGCAGTAGAAATGAACTACCAAGTGTTTAGATATTTAGTATAGATCCCTAGGGATCTGAAAAGTATAGTTTAGTTGGGCCCAAAGAGCTCTTTGATACCCTTGGGTGGCATAAGGTAAAATGTTTTTCCCGTTGCATGTAGAAATCGTTCATAAGCTAGGGAATTTGTCGGCGCAGTAGAAATGAACTACCAAGTGTTTAGATGTTTAGTATAGGTCCCTAGGGATCTGAAAAGTTTAAGTGTAGTCGGGCCCAAAGAGCTCTTTGATACCCTTGGGTGGCATAAGTTCAAATGTTTTTCCCTTTGCATGTAGAAATCGTTCATAAGAAGTGACCAGGGAATTTGTCGGCGCAGTAGAAATGAACTACCAAGTGTTTAGATGTTCAGTATAGGTCCCTAGGGATCTGAAAAGTATAGTGTAGTCGGGCCCAAAGAGCTCTTTGATACCCTTGGGTGGCATAAGGTAAAATTTTTTTCCCTTTGCATGTAGAAATCGTTCATAAGAAGTGACCAGGGAATTTGTCGGCGCAGTAGAAATGAAATACTAAGTATTTAGATATTTAGCATAGATCCCTATGGATCTGAAAAGTATAGTGTAGTCGGGCCCAAAGAGCTCTTTGATACCCTTGGGTGGCATAAGGTAAAATGCTTTTCCCTTTGCATGTAGAAATCGTTCATAAGAAGTGACCAGGGAATTTGTCGGCGCAGTAGAAATGAAATACCAAGTGTTTAGATATTTAGTAAAGGTCCCTAGGGATCTGAAAAGTATGGTGCAGTCGGGCCCAAAGAGCTCTTTGATACCCTTGGGTGGCATAAGGTAAAATGCTTTTCCCTTTGCATGTAGAAATCCTTCATAAGAAGTGACCAGGGAATTTGTCGGCGCAGTAGAAATGAAATACCAAGTGTTTAGATATTTAGTATAGGTCCCTAGGGATCCGAAAAATATAGTGCAGTCAGGCCCAAAGAGCTCTTTGATACCCTTGGGTGGCATAAGGTAAAATGCTTTTCCAATTGCATGTAGAAATCGTTCATAAGAAGTGACCAGGGAATTTGTCGGCGCAGTAGAAATGAAATACTAGGTATTTAGATATTTAGCATAGATCCCTATGGATCTGAAAAGTATAGTGTAGTCGGGCCCAAAGAGCTCTTTGATACCCTTGGTTGGCATAAGGTAAAATGCTTTTCCCTTTGCATGTAGAAATCGTTCATAAGAAGTGACCAGGGAATTTGTCGGCGCAGTAGAAATGAAATACCAAGTGTTTAGATATTTAGTAAAGGTCCCTAGGGATCTGAAAAGTATGGTGTAGTCGGGCCCAAAGAGCTCTTTGATACCCTTGGGTGGCATAAGGTAAAATGCTTTTCCCTTTGCATGTAGAAATCGTTCATAAGAAGTGACCAGGGAATTTGTCGGCGCAGTAGAATGGAACTACCAAGTGTTTAGATGTTTAGTATAGGTCCCTAGGGATCTTAAAAGTATAGTGTAGTCGGGCCCAAAGAGCTCTTTGATACCCTTGGGTGGCATAAGGTAAAATGCTTTTCCCTTTGCATGTAGAAATCGTTCATAAGAAGTGACCAGGGAATTTGTCGGCGCAGTAGAAATGAACTACCAAGTGTTTAGATGTTTAGTATAGGTCCCTAGGGATCTGAAAAGTATAGTGTAGTCGGGCCCAAAGAGCTCTTTGATACCCTTGGGTGGCATAAGGTAAAATGCTTTTCCCTTTGCATGTAGAAATCGTTCATAAGAAGTGACCAGGGAATTTGTCGGCGCAGTAGAAATGAACTACCAAGTATTTAGATGTTTAGTATATGTCCTCAGAGATTTGAAAAGTATAGTTTAGTTGGGCCCAAAGAGCTCTTTGATACCATTGGGTGGCATAAGGTAAAATGCTTTTCCCTTTGCATGTAGAAATCGTTCATAAGAAGTTTCCAGGGAATTTGTCGGCGAAGTAGAAATGAAATTCTAAGGGTTTAGATATTCAGTATAGATCCCTATGGATCTGAAAAGTATAGTGTAGTCGGGCCCAAAGAGCTCTTTGATACCCTTGGGTGGCATAAGGTAAAATGCTTTTCCCTTTGCATGTAGAAATCGTTCATAAGAAGTAACCAGGGAATTTGTCGGCGCAGTAGAAATGAAATAACAAGTATTTAGATATTTAGTATAGATCCCTAGGGATCTGAAAAGTATGGTGTAGTCGGGCCCAAAGAGCTCTTTGATACCCTTGGGTGGCATAAGGTAAAATGCTTTTCTAATTGCATGTAGAAATCGTTCATAAGAAGTGACCAGGGAATTTGTCGGCGCAGTAGAAATGAACTACCAAGTGTTTAGATATTTAGTATAGATCCCTAGGGATCTGAAAAGTATAGTTTAGTTGGGCCCAAAGAGCTCTTTGATACCCTTGGGTGGCATAAGGTAAAATGTTTTTCCCTTTGCATGTAGAAATCGTTCATAAGAAGTGACCAGGGAATTTGTCGGCGCAGTAGAAATGAACTACCAAGTGTTTAGATGTTTAGTATAGGTCCCTAGGGATCTGAAAAGTATAGTGTAGTCGGGCCCAAAGAGCTCTTTGATACCCTTGGGTGGCATAAGGTCAAATGTTTTTCCCTTTGCATGTAGAAATCGTTCATAAGAAGTGACCAGGGAATTTGTCGGCGCAGTAGAAATGAACTACCAAGTGTTTAGATGTTTAGTATAGGTCCCTAGGGATCTGAAAAGTATAGTGTAGTCGGGCCCAAAGAGCTCTTTGATACCCTTGGGTGGCATAAGGTAAAATGTTTTTCCCTTCGCATGTAGAAATCGTTCATAAGAAGTGACCAGGGAATCTGTCGGCGCAGTAGAAATGAACTACCAAGTGTTTAGATATTTAGTATAGATCCCTAGGGATCTGAAAAGTATAGTTTAGTTGGGCCCAAAGAGCTCTTTGATACCCTTGGGTGGCATAAGGTAAAATGTTTTTCCCTTCGCATGTAGAAATCGTTCATAAGAAGTGACCAGGGAATTTGTCGGCGCAGTAGAAATGAAATAACAAGTGTTTAGATATTTAGTATAGGTCTCTAGAGATCTGAAAAGTATAGTGTAGTCGGGCCCAAAGTGCTCTTTGATACCCTTGGGTGGCATAAGGTAAAATGCTTTTCCCTTTGCATGTAGAAATCGTTCATAGGAAGTGACCAGGGAATTTGTCGGCGCAGTAGAAATGAAATACTAGGTATTTAGATATTTAGCGTAGATCCCTATGGATCTGAAAAGTATAGTGTAGTCGGGCCCAAAGAGCTCTTTGATACCATTGGGTGGCATAAGGTAAAATGCTTTTCCCTTTGCATGTAGAAATCGTTCATAAGAAGTGACCAGGGAATTTGTCGGCGCAGTAGAAATGAAATAACAAGTATTTAGATATTTAGTATAGATCCCTAGGGATCTGAAAAGTATGGTGTAGTCGGGCCCAAAGAGCTCTTTGATACCCTTGGGTGGCATAAGGTAAAATGCTTTTCCAATTGCATGTAGAAATCGTTCATAAGAAGTGACCAGGGAATTTGTCGGCGCAGTAGAAATGAACTACCAAGTGTTTAGATATTTAGTATAGATCCCTAGGGATCTGAAAGGTATAGTTTAGTTGGGCCCAAAGAGCTCTTTGATACCCTTGGGTGGCATAAGGTAAAATGTTTTTCCCTTTGCATGTAGAAATCGTTCATAAGAAGTGACCAGGGAATTTGTCGGCGCAGTAGAAATGAAATACTAGGTATTTAGATATTTAGCATAGATCCCTATGGATCTGAAAAGTATAGTGTAGTCGGGCCCAAAGAGCTCTTTGATACCCTTGGGTGGCATAAGGTAAAATGCTTTTCCCTTTGCATGTAGAAATCGTTCATGAGAAGTGACCAAGGCGCAGTAGAAATGAAATACCAAGTGTTTAGATATTTAGTAAAGGTCCCTAGGGATCTGAAAAGTATGGTGTAGTCGGGCCCAAAGAGCTCTTTGATACCCTTGGTAGGCATAAGGTAAAATGCTTTTCCCTTTGCATGTAGAAATCCTTCATGAGAAGTGACCAGGGAGTTTGTCGGCGCAGTAGAAATGAAATACCAAGTGTTTAGATGTTTAGTATAGGTCCCTAGGGATCCGAAAAATATAGTGCAGTCAGGCCCAAAGAGCTCTTTGATACCCTTGGGTGGCATAAGGTAAAATGTTTTTCCCTTTGCATGTAGAAATCGTTCATAAAAAGTGACCAGGGAATTTGTCGGCGCAGTAGAAATGAAATACCAAGTGTTTAGATATTTAGTAAAGGTCCCTAGGGATGTGAAAAGTATGGTGTAGTCGGGCCCAAAGAGCTCTTTGATACCCTTGGTTGGCATAAGGTAAAATGCTTTTCCCTCTGCATGTAGAAATCCTTCATGAGAAGTGACCAGGGAGTTTGTCGGCGCAGTAGAAATGAAATACCAAGTGTTTAGATGTTTAGTATAGGTCCCTAGGGATCCGAAAAATATAGTGCAGTCAGGCCCAAAGAGCTCTTTGATACCCTTGGGTGGCATAAGGTAAAATGCTTTTGCCTTTGCATGTAGAAATCGTTCATAAGAAGTGACCAGGGAATTTGTCGGCGCAGTAGAAATGAACTACCAAGTATTTAGATGTTTAGTATAGGTCCTCAGGGATTTGAAAAGTATAGTTTAGTTGGGCCCAAAGAGCTCTTTGATACCATTGGGTGGCATAAGGTAAAATGCTTTTCCCTTTGCATGTAGAAATCGTTCATAAGAAGTGACCAGGGAATTTGTCGGCGCAGTAGAAATGAAATACCAAGTGTTTAGATGTTTAGTATAGGTCCCTAGGGATCTGAAAAGTATGGTCTAGTCGGGCCCAAAGAGCTCTTTGATACCCTTGGGTGGCATAAGGTAAAATGCTTTTCCCTTTGCATGTAAAAATCGTTCATAAGAAGTGACCAGGGAATTTGTCGGCGCAGTAGAAATGAACTACCAAGTATTTAGATGTTTAGTATAGGTCCACAGGGATCTGAAAAGTATAGTTTAGTTGGGCCCAAAGAGCTCTTTGATACCCTTGGGTGGCATAAGGTAAAATGCTTTTCCCTTTGCATGTAGAAATCGTTCATAAGAAGTGACCAGGGAATTTGTCGGCGCAGTAGAAATGAACTACCAAGTGTTTAGATGTTTAATATAGATCCCTAGGGATCCGAAAAATATAGTGTAATCAGGCCCAAAGAGCTCTTTGATACCATTGGGTGGCATAAGGTAAAATGCTTTTCCCTTTGCATGTAGAAATCGTTCATAAGAAGTAACCAGGGAATTTGTTGGCGCAGTAGAAATGAAATAACAAGTATTTAGATATTTAGTATAGATCCCTAGAAATCTGAAAAGTATGGTGTAGTCGGGCCCAAAGAGCTCTTTGATACCCTTGGGTGGCATAAGGTAAAATGCTTTTCTAATTGCATGTAGAAATCGTTCATAAGAAGTGACCAGGGAATTTGTCGGCGCAGTAGAAATGGACTACCAAGTGTTTAGATATTTAGTATAGATCCCTAGGGATCTGAAAAGTATAGTTTAGTTGGGCCCAAAGAGCTCTTTGATACCCTTGGGTGGCATAAGGTAAAATGTTTTTCCCTTTGCATGTAGAAATCGTTCATAAGAAGTGACCAGGGAATTTGTCGGCGCAGTAGAAATGAACTACCAAGTGTTTAGATGTTTAGTATAGGTCCCTAGGGATCTGAAAAGTATAGTGTAGTCGGGCCCAAAGAGCTCTTTGATACCCTTGGGTGGCATAAGGTCAAATGTTTTTCCCTTTGCATGTAGAAATCGTTCATAAGAAGTGACCAGGGAATTTGTCGGCGCAGTAGAAATGAACTACCAAGTGTTTAGATGTTCAGTATAGGTCCCTAGGGATCTGAAAAGTATAGTGTAGTCGGGCCCAAAGAGCTCTTTGATACCCTTGGGTGGCATAAGGTAAAATGCTTTTCCAATTGCATGTAGAAATCGTTCATAAGAAGTGACCAGGGAATCTGTCGGCGCAGTAGAAATGAACTACCAAGTGTTTAGATATTTAGTATAGATCCCTAGGAATCTGAAAGGTATAGTTTAGTTGGGCCCAAAGAGCTCTTTGATACCCTTGGGTGGCATAAGGTAAAATGTTTTTCCCTTCGCATGTAGAAATCGTTCATAAGAAGTGACCAGGGAATTTGTCGGCGCAGTAGAAATGAAATATCAAGTGTTTAGATATTTAGTATAGGTCTCTAGAGATCTGAAAAGTATAGTGTAGTCGGGCCCAAAGAGCTCTTTGATACCCTTGGGTGGCATAAGGTAAAATGCTTTTCCCTTTGCATGTAGAAATCGTTCATAGGAAGTGACCAGGGAATTTGTCGGCGCAGTAGAAATGAAATACTAGGTATTTAGATATTTAGCGTAGATCCCTATGGATCTGAAAAGTATAGTGTAGTCGGGCCCAAAGAGCTCTTTGATACCATTGGGTGGCATAAGGTAAAATGCTTTTCCCTTTGCATGTAGAAATCGTTCATAAGAAGTGACCAGGGAATTTGTCGGCGCAGTAGAAATGAAATAACAAGTATTTAGATATTTAGTATAGATCCCTAGGGATCTGAAAAGTATGGTGTAGTCGGGCCCAAAGAGCTCTTTGATACCCTTGGGTGGCATAAGGTAAAATGCTTTTCCAATTGCATGTAAAAATCGTTCATAAGAAGTGACCAGGGAATTTGTCGGCGCAGTAGAAATGAACTACCAAGTGTTTAGATATTTAGTATAGATCCCTAGGGATCTGAAAGGTATAGTTTAGTTGGGCCCAAAGAGCTCTTTGATACCCTTGGGTGGCATAAGGAAAAATGTTTTTCCCTTTGCATGTAGAAATCGTTCATAAGAAGTGACCAGGGAATTTGTCGGCGCAGTAGAAATGAACTACCAAGTGTTTAGATGTTTAGTATAGGTCCCTAGGGATCTGAAAAGTATAGTGTAGTCGGGCCCAAAGAGCTCTTTGATACCCTTGGGTTTTCCCTTTGCATGTAGAAATCGTTCATAAGAAGTGACCAGGGAATTTGTCGGCGCAGTAGAAATGAACTACCAAGTGTTTAGATGTTTAGTATAGGTCCCTAGGGATCTGAAAAGTATGGTGTAGTCGGGCCCAAAGAGCTCTTTGATACCCTTGGGTGGCATAAGGTAAAATGCTTTTCCCTTTGCATGTAGAAATCGTTCATAAGAAGTGACCAGGGAACTTGTCGGCGCAGTAGAAATGAACTACCAAGTGTTTAGATATTTAGTAAAGGTCCCTAGGGATCCG
>NW_026683859.1:0-19000 GCF_030247195.1 Topomyia yanbarensis | reverse complement strand
GGAGGGCCGAGTCTCATATAACATTCGACTCAGTTCGCCGAGATCACAAAATATCTATGTGTATGTATGTGTGTATGTGTGTATGTGTGTATGTATGTATGTATGTATGTATGTATGTAAATGGATGGTATGATATGCAGATGGGTGTTGCATCGTTCGCCCCTCTCCTCCTTACAATTGCACCTCACCCCTTCATCACCACCCTCGGACCACCCTTACACTCGCATTCTCTTCATTGACCCCGCTACCGAAAGTGTATGTGTGTCATTTAAACTTACACAACTTTCTCAGAAATAGCTGAACCAATTTACACAAACTTAGTTTGAAATGAAAGGTATAGCGCTCCCATAAGCTGCTATTGATTTTTTAGTTCATCCGACTTTCAGTTCCAATGTTACGGATTGGAGAGTGCGGTTACACAGCAAGTTCTCATATAAACTGGTAACACCATGATGTCTAAATTATTAAAATGGGCTAATTAGCCGCTAGATTAGCCTGACTCCAAAGCAGATTACGAGTTGTCTTGATATAAGTCTACCTCATTAATATTTGTATGATGAGATAAAACATCAAATTTAAAGCATCTAAGCACTCTGGGAGTACAACAGAAAAGTCTTTTCATCAAAAGATAAAAATTGTTCGAGGAGGTTTGTGTACTGCTTGTTTCTGCAAACTGTATGTTTTTAAAGCGAGTGTTGACGGAAAACCCGTACGAATATAGCTAACTAGGTGTTGATCGGGTAAGTAAAATTATAATAATATAGGAGATCGAGTGAGTCAAATCGCCTTTTGCTATAACTACTTTTCTACCAATTTCATTTAGCAAAGGAAAATAATCGTTTCTAAAAAACGTCACAGTAACAACGTGACGCTGATGTTGGAAGCTAATTTTTGTATATTCGTGCTTTGACCAGGTAAGATTTCTTTTTATTTGGGTTGTTAAAACTAAACAAATTAGATGGATTTATCCAACAATACCGAAACATAAATCGGGATCTATCTAATTTCATTGTTCGAAACGCACTTTAAATTATTTTATTTCTACTTCCAGTTGAGTGTGGTGTTCAAAAGTGTAGTTTGGTTTTGATAAATCATTCGTTGTAAGTATCTAATAAGAAATCGCTTTTGGTAAGTAAGTTATACTTAATCACCTGCAAAAGTAATGTTCCCTTAAAAAGACGAAATTTTTGTGCTTTTTACTGATTTTTTGCGCAAAATGGGATAAAATACAATTGGGAAAAGTGGGACAATATGCGTACCCTAAGGTCTAGATCACTATCTGTAGCAAAACGTACAAATAATCTCAAATTTCTCTCTATTGGTCTCTGTATTTTTCACATGTAGTTGTCCAACGTGCTGAAGAAATTTCAAAATCTTTGAAAATATTTTTTTTCCTTTTTTATTTTGACTATGTTAGTCACATTTTCTTTTTTACATTTTAACGACATTCAATTAGCTAGAGATTACTGGGTAGGTAAAGTTATGAAAATTAGAGCCATAGTACTCAGATGAGAGCAAGGATGTGAAGTATACAGATCGGAAAACTAGAAGTGGCAGGGTCATTAGAACAGGCTTAATATCTTGCGGGCTTAACTTTTGTCTGCTACTGGTGAGGGTCGAGCTTAGGTAGGTAACTACAAATCACTCGAGTTCTCCAGCATCTTTACCGTGACAACCGAGAAGAAAAGCCACGCAAGATCACCACTGTCACAAACCTGTCGACGATTAGCATCAATCAATGATGATTGCTGCTGTTCATCTCTGTTTGCCTTTCGAATGTCGGAATAGATTTTTATTAGACTATTGTCACTGCACTTACAGTCGTGGCGGGTTTGCCACATTGTGTAAGTTAATGGCTGTGTCTACAGCGGCTACCCACCGCTGCCAGTGGATTCCCATCAAAAATAATCATTGTAGGTAATGACTGACTTTTTGCTTGCTATTTTACCTTGTGGGGCAATATGACCAATCTTGAGGGGCAAAATGACCATGTCGCATAATCATTATATTTTATTGAACATTTAAAATTAATTTCACTTAGTTTACTAAGTATCTTATTTATCATTGATTTAGATTCAACATTATATCTTGATCAAATGTCTTTCTGAGTAATTTGTTCATGTAAATTTTATTATTCGTCAGTCGTAACATGAGGTATACGTCCACATGAAATAAATTGATAAATGGCCCATGTCGTAGAGTCATTTTCGTAGATTTTTTTAGTACAAAGTTTTTGGTAAAGTATTTTTTTGGTAAAGTATTGTTATGTCTGAAATAGTTAGGAAAATGTGAATTATTTTTTTATTTATTTCTTGTGACCTAAGATTTGCTCAATTTTTTTGAAAACAGGGCTGCTCAATTTGATCCACATGAGGATATTGTGTCACTTTTTCCTAACGATAATAAAACATTAAATATTTACAGTTTCTGTCAGTCTTTAGAATTACAGGGACCATCATTTATATTTATTTGTGAGCCATTCGCCTTCTATTAGGGATCAGAATTTGTGGGATGTTGAATTGTATTTCTGTGCGACAGCGTAAGTGATCACTAATTAAATATTTGATGCACACGTAATTAGTAGTAGGGGAAGTGCGTCAAAGGCGGTGACCCCAAGCAAGATGACCATCCTCGTACTTTTAAAATTATTGGTCTAATACAGCTTTGTAACTAATAGAACACAAATCCTTCGGAACCACACATCACGTATGTACTTATTATCTTAACTGTCAAAAATATCAAAAATTCAAAACAAAGATGAATAAACATGCTCGTAGATATATTTTTTGTCTGTATTTTTGTCTGTATTACTTTATGCCGATTCCAGCGTCGAGTATTTCTATTTCTCGTTAATTCATTGTGATGCTTAAGGTGTTCTTCGAAACCTGGCTAAAAAAACTTGAAAATCTATAACTTAATGAAAAAGTGTTCACTTCGAGTAAGATGGGTGCTTCCTTGATAAATTTTCTATAAAAATGATCTATCAATTGAGTTTTAGTAGGCAATGGACCATTCGTGGAGGAATTATTTTGTTAATTTGTAAAAGTCTCTTTCTCCATACGAATTCCTATATAAACATTAAACCTTGGGTACAGAAATATAGTTTGACCAATCGACCATAGAATTTGCACAATTTTTCTAAGACCTAAATGGAACCTTTAAGAAAAATTCAAAATTAATAAAGTTTTAGTTGGCTGATATTCTAACTCGTCTCGCCGCTAACATCTAAATTGGCGAAAGTGATACTGGTCGCAATTCTGACCTAAAATCATAAATCGCTCTCGTAGTTCTCATACCCAAAGCGTTTGAATACGTCAAATTCAACTTGTCAACACTCTACCTAGAGGACTTTAATGTTGCTGAAGTCTATATTTATACAAAGATTCGTTACGGCTAAACTTATTGTTCCAGCTTGTTTACCGAAAATGCCAAGAACTAAAAAGAAGACCTTGTTAAAGAAAACAGGATCAAGGCGCTCTTATGATAGAAAAAGGAATGAAAATAAAAATGAATCAACAGAGTGTCATAACAACATTGCAAAAGATGTATTATGTGGATTTGATAATAAAAAAATAATGCGTAAGAAAAAAAAGCAAGAAAATATAAAAGAAAAACGATGCGACTCCACATATAAAGAGAACGAGAAAAGGAAAAATATTGAGCGAATGCAACTATTACGTCGTAGAGATACCTTCTCCATGGAGCGAAGAAAGAACAAACAAAGGATGCAGATGAAACGAATTGAAGATAAGAATTATGCAATCCAAGAAAAAGTTAAAAACACTCAAAGGATTAAACGAAAGAGAGCTAGAGATGAAGATTATACAGCGCAGGAAAAAAGGAAAAATATAAAAAGAATGAAAATCATGAGAGAAGTAGAACATTATCAAGCTCAGGAGAAAATCAATAATACACGAAGGATGGAACGAACAAGAAACGAGGATGAAATTTATGCAATACAAGAGAGAGATAAAAATGCTATAAGAATGCAAAAGAAAAGAAAAAGTAATGAAGATTATATAACACAGGAAAAGGATAAAAACAAGCGGAGAATGAAAAGGAAAAGAACGGAGGATGATAGTTATGTAACCCAGGAGAAAATCAAAAATAACCGGAGGATGGAGAAAATGAGAACAGAGAATGAAGATTATAGAACACAGGAAAACGATAAAAACGGTCGAAGAATAAAAAGAAAAAGAGCGGATGATGAAAATTATGCTACTCAAGAGAAAATCAAAAACAATGAGAGGATTCAGAAAAAAAGGGCCGAGGATGAAGGTTATAAACGAAACGAAAGAATTACAAATAAAGATCGAATGAAAGTCATTCGTTCTGAACAAAACTACACACAGAAGGAGAACGAAGCTAACATCTTACGAATGCACACCTTACGCGATGAAAATTCGTACAGAGAATCGGAAAGAAATCATGATAGAATGGCCAAACGTGTTCAGCGAGGATGTGCAATTATTACTCATCGTAATACCGTGTACAACCATCTGAATGAAGACAAGTCAAATATACAATCACGATTACTGTTGAAATTTATTGAAAATAGGCAACAAGTTCCAAATTACATGTGCTGTTGTTGCGAAGGAGCCTTTTTTGAAGCAGGTGTTGTGAAAATTACTCGTGAAAAGGTAAAATTAAAACTGAAGATCAAAGCCCGATTCAGTGAATCGATAATCGACTCTCGAATTTTGAATAGTTATGATGAACGAATGCAAAATTATGCTTGTCATACATGCATCAGATATATAGAAAATGGGAAAGTACCAAAACTGGCGAGTAGCAATGGATTGAAATTACCTCTAGTACCTGAATGCTTAAAAATTCTTAACGATATTGAAGAGAGATTGCTGGCTCCATTTGTTCCATTTATGAAAGTTATTCTAATGTCCCACCGAGCTTCAAACCCGCAAGTAGGAATGAAAGGCAGCGTCGTATACATTCCTGTAGATGTGAATGAAATGATTTTATCGCTTCCAAGAAATCTTCACAATGTTAATATTATGGCAATTCCCGTAGATTTTAAAAGAAATCTAGGACATTCTTCCAGTTATCTCCGCGGATATGTTCGTCCAGAAGTACTCAAAAATGCGGCAAATTATTTGCGGAGCACAGAGCTGTACCAAAAATATGGCATAGAATTCGCAAATAATTTTTCGGATGAGTATGAAAATGACGCGAACATCGATGACTTAATCTCATTAAAAGATGGAAATGAAAATATTGCGTATGATGATGATATGGATAGTGAAAACGAATTTTACCAACAACTGAATGATGGAGATGATGAATGTCTCTTATTTGATTTCAACGAAATTGTGGCAAATAACTCAGTGGTTGTGATGGCCCCAGGGCAAAACCAGTGCCCCGTATCACCATACAGAAATCCTGACATAGAATATCTATGCTTTCCCAAGATTTTTGGGGGACAACCTCGGAAACTTCTTGATAAAAATATTACAATCTCAGACATTATTAAATGGGAAGTTCGATTTTTCGGAAATAAAATGGACCCCAAACGCGTATTATATTTAGCAAAAACCAAGCTGTTCCATGAAGCATTCAGCTCAATAAAAACTACGATGAGAAAAAAAACGAACGCGAGGGGAGTAACTGCTGTCGAAGCGTTAAACCCAAATTTCATAGCTGAATTGAGACAACATAATGATGGACTAAAATTTATGAACCACATACGCTGTACACCTGCTTATATGGAACATATTAAGAAAGTTGTCTTCGCGTTAATAAGACAACAAGGACCTCCCACATTTTTCGCCACATTTTCTCCTGTTGAGACCAACTGGCCAGAGCTAATTCAAGGATTAGTTCAATACACTTCTGGGGAAAAAAATTCGTTGCTATCAGCAATAAATATGTCCTACCAAGCAAAATCTAAGCTGGTGAATGATAATCCCATATTCTCTGCTATGTATTACAACAATAAAATTAAACAGCTGATGAAAACAATCAGAGAAGGAGGAATTTTTGAAGGACATGTAGTATCAGATTTTTTCCGGAGACGAGAATTCCAACAACGAGGATCGCCTCATGACCATGTCCTTCTGTGGGTGAAAGGAGCCCCCAAACTCGATTCAGACAATCCGGACAGTTTTGCTAAGGTTGTTGAATTTACCGATAAATTTATTAGTTGCCAATATGACGAAAAGAATCCATTTTGTAAATATCTTCGCCATAAACACACTGCAACTTGCAGTAAAGGCAAGCGTAACAAAAATTTATGTCGTTTCAATTTTCCAAAAATTGTTATGCCGAAAACAATGATTCTTGAGCCATTGCGCCCAGAAGAGAAAACTGTAAATGTTAAGGAAAATCTCAAGAAAATCAGAGAATTAATGGACCAATTCTATACAAATAAAGAACGTGTTGATAAATCTTTCGAAGATATTTTGAGAGATCTTAAAATGACACAAGAGGCATATATAATAGCTGTAAGATGTTCTATTGGCAGATTAACAATATTTTACAAGCGAAGAAGCTGCGAAGTAGATATCAACACATACAATACAACAATCCTAAATTTAATGGAATCAAACGTTGATTTACAAATAGTTAAAGATGAGTATGGAGTCGCACAATATATTGTTGATTATGTTGCCAAAGCGGAATCTGGCTTGTCAAGAGGGTTAAAAAATCTGCAAACAGAATTGGATAAAGGAAACCAAAGTTTGCAAGAACGTTTTCGTTGTATTGCCAACAAATTTTTAAATAGCCATTTAATGTCAACATCCGAAGCTGTTTATCATTGCTTGGGAACTCCTCTCACTGAATTTAGTCGTGCGTCCATTTTTATAAACACTGGTAGACAAAATGACAGAGTGGTGTTTTTAAAATCTACCAAGGAGCTCCAGCAACTTGATCCCGATTCAACTCAAATTGCCGGAAAGGATGTCATTACCCATTACGCTGAGCGAATAGGACTAGTAAATGTATGCCTAGCGGAATATGCCGCTTACTATTTCCGTACTGCAAATAGACCACGAAAGGATAAAAATTTAGTTTCAGATGACGAGGCTGAAATTGAAGTGGAAAATCAGTTCGATCATCACCGTCGAACAAAGGCTCGAATAATCCGATATGTACGGTATAAACTTGGGCAAGACCCTGATAATTATTACCGGGAACAATTATTACTGTTCTATCCTTGGCGGAATGAAAATGATGAAATTGAATCAGTGAACTGGTATGAAACATTCGTTAAAAATACTGAAGAAATCGAAAGAAATCGTTCTAAACTATTTGCCTTGAGAGATGATAAACTTGATAAAGCTATTCAAGCAGTTAATGTAAATAATATGCTACTAAAGGAAGAAGAAGCTGAAGAATTCGAAGCTGAAACAATTCCGAAAGACCAGGAAATTGATATTCTAGTGCAAGGCGGAATAGATCGCCCGAAAAAAAATGTACCTTTTACATACTCTGCGCCTCCAAAAGTAGATGTGGTTAACCTTTTCGATACTATAAGTAAATTGAACTCACGACAGTTGGAGATACTTATGCATGTATTTAAATGCTTTACAACTCGCAAGTTACCTCTAAGAATATTCATTTCTGGGTCTGCTGGGGTTGGTAAAAGTATGGTAATATCAGCAATATTCCAACTTGTTACATACCACTTGGAATACATGAATACAAATACAAAAGATCAAAGCTTGGATTCTGTCAAGGTATTACTATGTGCCTTTTCAGGAAAAGCAGCTTTCTTGATTGGAGGCAACACTTTGCATTCTGCCTTTGCTCTTCCATTACAGGAAAGTGCTAATATGCCTGACTTGCCGATGGATATTGCCAACAACTTAAGACAACAATTAATGTATTGTAAACTTATAGTAATAGACGAAATATCTATGGTAGGAAGTACAATATTTGGTCGGATTGATACTAGATTACGTCAAATCACTGGGGTGAACGATAGTTTTGGAGGAATGTCAGTAATCACGGTTGGCGATTTTCTTCAGTTATCGCCGGTTAAAGATTCGTCAATTTTTAGTGTTCCAAAACATAGTTTGATTAGGATGGAACTCTCACCACTTTGGGATGAATTTCAATTTTACGAGCTTACAGAAGTGATGCGGCAAAAAGATGATAGAAGCTTTGCTCTTGCACTCAATAACTTTGCTCGTGGAGAAATGACTGATGAAGATATTGACTTAATCAGAACTCGAGAAGTCGAAGAAAACGATGTACCGGACACTGCAATAAGACTATATTACACCAATGCAGATGTTGAGAAATATAATGACAAAAGAATTACAGCCTCATCTTCAATTGAAATTGAGTGCGTTGCCATCGATATTATAACTGGAAATCTCAAAAACCAACAAAAAAATATTAAGCTAGAAATGTGGAAAAGAAAGCCTACTAAAGATTGTGGAGGTTACCCATACAAACTACGTTTAAAACTTGGAATTAAATACATGATTACAGCAAATCTAGATGTATCTGATGGCCTTGTTAATGGTGCTACTGGTGTGCTAGAGGAGGTATATCATGATCCAGGAACGAATAAACCGAAAATTGCATTCCTAAGTTTTTCATCCAAACTTGTTGGAAAAAAAATTCGCGCGCGATATAACGACTTTATGATAAATGCTGGAATTAATACTTCATGGACGCCGATCATTAGAAAACAGTATAACCTTACTACCCATTTTCAAAGAGATTACCAACTGGTACGTGATCAATTTTCTCTGGTTCCTTGCGAGGCGTTAACAATTCATAAAAGCCAAGGGCAGACTTATGCTAACGTTTGTGTCGATTTCCGGAAATCTTGCAACTTAACCCGTCAGTTAGTGTATGTAGCGCTAAGTCGTGTATCGAAGCTTTCCGGCTTACATATATTGGGTAGGTTTTTCGGAAATATGAAAAGTAACAATACAATTGAAGCAAGTTTAAAGGAAATGCGAAGATTGCGATCGGAACGACAATTAAGTCTGGCATTCAACAACTTGACAAATGTAGATGGATTGGTAATATCTTATTTAAATGTCCGATCCTTACGTACAAGTATTAAACATATAATTTCTGATAAGTGGTATTTGAGGTGCGATGTTTTAGTATTCTCGGAAACTTGTACATATTCGAATGAAAAAATCATCATTCCTGGATTTGAACTCATTTATCGTTCTGATACACTTGGTCATCCTGAATATGTGAAGAAAAATATCGCAAAAGGTGTCATGTGTTTTGGAAAAGCAAACTTGAAAATGACAAACATTGAACCAGTAATATACTACAAACCGAACAAAGGAAAATATCATAGTCATATAGATTTAGTACACATGGATTTGAATGGAGTATCAATCATTACTGGATATAAATCACCAAAAGCTAGCTTTTCTGACTTCAAAGCTCAGCTAACGAAAATTAATAACTTCGAGAAACAGCTAACTATAATTATGGGCGATTTTAACTTCAATATTAATGACACTACAAGTGATGACGTGATGCAATTCAAATCTTTAATGCAAACTATGAAATTGACGGATAGTTTAACTGAAGCTACAACTATTCTTGGATCAAGACTAGACGTTCTATATTCTAACATCAATGAGCTGAAGGCTGGTGTATATGAATGCTATTTTTCTGATCACAAACCAATATTTTGTATAATACCAGAGAGGGAGAAAATTAATATTAATTCATCTGTGTTCAGAGGTATACCAAAAAATGATCACAGGGCTTCTGTAAGTAGTTGCTCAAGGGACATTTTATCTGGTAAAATAGCTTGCATGTCAGTGCAGTGCAGTGATAGTGATTTGAGCATTGTTGACCAAGATTTACATACAAAGGTTCTCGAGTGGTCGACTGAATCAGTCGAATCGGTATCAACTTTCCATAATTTTGACCAAGATGCAAGTAATTTGCTATTTGATTATCTTGATACATTAGACGTTTGGAATGGATCATGCATAGAAGAGATAAAACAGCTGCTTAAACCATACCATCGCTGTATAGATTTAAATTCACAATATTTTAAAACAGCTCGATTGCAAGTATATAATGCTGAACGTGATACATTATTCTCAGAGCAAATCCTGCCAAACTTTCGAGAAATCCCAATCACTGGTGACGGCAATTGCCAGTTCAATTCTATCTCGTATGCTCTAACTGGAAATGAGAGTTTCTCTGGCGATTTACGCATTTTAGCATTTAAAAGTGTCATAGAAAATATACAATTTTTCTCATCATTGCATTCAAGTGGTTTTATGGAAACCGATAGTATGGTAATGTTGTTGAAACTTTGTTGTGGTAATGGTCAATGGGGTAATCAAGATTCGTTATTTGCTCTGTGCATGAAACTTGAACGATGCATTTATGTTCTCGAAAAGACTGAGATAGCTTATAAAATGTATGTTATTAAACCGCGTGTTTCCTGTGCATCTCCTATAGTGCTACATCTTCGTAACGCTGGTTCTGGAAATGCTCATTATAATCTTATGCTTCCAATACAAGAAAACGTTACCTATGATTTTATCAATCTCGAGACATATGATTTGGCTAATTTGTTTACACACTGAAACATTACAAAACATAAAAAAATAAGTTCAAATAAAATGGCTCACTAGCTAAAGACTACTAAATTAGTAGAAGAGGCTGAATAAGAATTTTCATATTAGCTTAAATCTTCTACAATAGAGGTGGCTGAGTGTGCACATACCTTATTGAACGGTGCATATATCTTCTCGAAAAGACTGGCAGAGCTTATAAAATTTATGTTATTAAACCATGCGTTTCTTGTGCATCTCCTACAGTGTTACATATTCGTAGCACTGAAAGAATACAAGAAAACGTTACCTTTGATTTCATAAACCTTGAGACATCTATGAAATAAAAATACGTTGACATAAAAATGCACACTAGCTTTAGACTTCAAAAATTAGTAGAAGAGGCTGAATAAGAATTTCCATATTAGCTTAAATCTTCTACAATAGAGGTGGCTGAGTGTGCACATACCAATGCATTTTCCACCCATATTCATATCACCAAACACTGTCGTGCCTGGTCAAACCATTAAGAAATCGGCACGAAATCCCGAATGATTTCTGAATGTATTCCAGCTGTATAAAGTTGGCATCGAATTTTTCTTTGACCTGGAATTCATTCAGAAATCAATCAGGATTCCGAATCAATTTCTGAATGTATGGTTGGGGATGCGTTATTGGTTATGGTGGTAGTTTATGAGGCTGAATATCAGTACTAGCTAATTTCTTCAACTGAACCAATGATTTTATGCTAGCAAAATATTCATGCACATGAGTTGAAAAAAGAAACTGTATGTAGAAAGATCAGTAGTTTAGATTATAGATTCATGTTGTAGTTTTCTCAAATATAGATCTCTCTTATACTCATGCTTATGCTTGTGTTGTAGTTTTCTCAAATATACTGTATTTGTGTTTACTTGTGTTAAAGTTTTCTAAAGAGTGTATCCCAGTAAGTCAAGCTGATATTCTGACTCAACCCAGGCCATGTGACGTTGCCAAAAAACTCGATGAATACATATGGCCTCCGTTAAGCCAAACCGAACTGAGCGCCATAATTTTTCTCTAGCATTTTGCATGTTAAAATGAATTTTTAGATAACTTACCATTAACGTTAAGTTGAGGAACACTTATTTGCTTTCTTTTGCTATTTGTGTTCCCTAAAATAAATAGATGTGGGTCTTGCTAATGCTATTTTGGATGCGAAAGCGTTTTTAGACCATGTATTTCAAAATGGCGCTTGGTCTCTTTGGCCTAACACAGGCCATATCGTGTTTGATGATCCTCGTTTATTTCAAGATTAACGTGGGTTCGGATGCAACACATGAACTCTCTAGAGAACACACTATCGAAACTTGTTAAACGATATTCGTTCGCTTCATTTTTCGTCGTTATGTTAGACACTTTTGCAAACTTATCCCTATTTCCTGTGTTCCTATCCTTGCATGTAACTCCGCCAGTATATATTTCTCTGTAGGGTACTATTTGGAATGCATGATTTAGCAATCAAGTGAGTAAATAGCATAGTATTGAGAAATGTAACTGCCGGTCGCAAGCCCGAATAAAGGAGGAGTGATGCATTTCTGTTGTCTTTCACCAATGAGAGATTTTCTTTGATTACTTTTTCTTTTGTTCATTACTCGTTCGTTTCGACATTTACTACTAAACTCTTCGTATAATATTCTAGTGAAAACTGTCGGTTTTCGATATGAACTGAAAAATTAGCGCAAAGTCGTAATAATCGAAAGAGAAAATAAACAAAGAGAGGCTCTCAATGTTACTTACGATTTAATCTAAAGTTTTTCCAGAATAATTCGAACCGATTAGTTCTCTTCTGTAGTTATCAGATAAGGCGTGAACTTCTTTTCTACGGATTCTCTCATTCGACAAGGTTCTAGTTTTGATCCTTCAGCAAGCATTCTCTCGATATCTGGTAACCTTTTATTCCCCGATCGATAACAGCAGCAATATTTGATTCAATGTTACTCGACATTGGGCAAGTATACCAGTAAAGTATTTATTTTGATGCGCTACTCATTTTACTGAGTAATGTTTGTTTTAAACCATGATTAGTGTCAAACGAGTGTGTAGTCATTGACGAGTATTCAGTTTGTTTACATCGTGTTGACGTTTGTTTTTGCTCTAGAGAAAGTTGCATTTTATCTGTGTTTTACTTACCGTTTTTCGGCGAAAAAACTTCCAGTCGCTTGATGGACATTCCGTTTCGTATCGTGTACTGCTCACTAGTGAAATCCTTGTGAAAACTTTGAAATCCTTGTGAAAACTTTGTGAGTCTACGGTGAAATTGTGAGACTGCAACCTGTGTGTAATTCCCCACAAATAAATTTACTCGCTCACTTCGCCATCTGCACGCGAGTAGTGGAAAGTGTTCCCCACACTTCAAGTTTGCGCACAGCGAGACGAAATCTCGGGTGGGTTTTCAAAAGGTCGTAAGCGACAAAAGGCGGATTGAAATCAGCCATGAGTTTTAGTTGCAAGTCATGCGACTCTCCCGTTAATGGGATTGAGAAAATTGCATGTCGCGGCCATTGCGGATCGATTTTCCACCGCACCTGTATTCCCGGTATGCAGCGATCCGCACTAGACCTGTTGTCTAGTTTCAACAACAATCTGTACTGGCTCTGCGACGATTGTGCTCGCTGTTTTAACGAGTGGGTGCAGCAATCCGTTTCCGCTGCTCCCATTGTGAACACAAAAAAAATTATGTGAGGCTGTAGATAATTTGAACACGGTCGTCTCAAATCTCTCGAGCCGTATTGAAAACCATTTTCCGGCCAATTATGGTTCTGTAACTCAAAGGGGGCTGTTTGTCAAGCGACTTCCGGAGGATCCGCCCACTCCGAAACGACGTCGCGAGAATAATGCTAAAATTCGCGCCACTGCTGCCGCGGTTTGCGGTACTAGAGCCATTCAAATCGTCGCCATGACCCAAGAATGCCTTGGAATAAGCGATGCACCCAAAGCAGTTTTGTTGGTCAAGAAGGACACCGACCTCACGAAACTCAACTTCGTTTCTTTCCGAGTTGAGCTTCCGAGCGAACTAAAGGACACTGCACTCAAAGCGTCCACTTGGCCGACTGGAGTACTCGTTCGGGAATTTAATTTTGACCAGCCAAAGCAGGATAGATTTCGCTAACGGGCTACTGGGATGCACCGCAGCTTGTATTATGGAAGCCCTCGATCCCCCCGCCACAGTCCAGCTACTGCAGCCAACGTTCACCAGTCGTCCCGGTCCTGTGTGCGGGAGTGGAGAAAGGGTCTTCCAAACTTCCCTCTGCGGCAAGTACCCATCCTTTCTGAATAATTCAAGCGCTAAAATGTTCCCCGATTCCAGTTCTCCGTTAATTGTACCGTATCAGCACCAGACGCCGTTCTTCCTGCCTGCGAAGCGCAGCTGTTTACGAGAGACACCTAGTTCAGCTGCATTGCACACATCCCACGTAATATCTCTTCGGTCACCGGGACGCACACTTGCCGCCAGCCGTGAGGAAGCCCTTAGTCCCCCCACCACAGTCGAGCCCTTCCTGCCAGCGACCAGCAGCCGTCCCGGTCCTGTGGTGGAGATGGGACGAGGGGTCTTCCGCAAACCTACCTCAGGCAAGTACAATGCATCTATGAGCTCTTCTTTGCCTCAAAGCTCTTCGATTTCCAGCATTGGTCAACGACGGGCTAAACTGCTGCTATACTACCAAAATGTTGGTGGTATTAATTCAATCGTTGAGCAATACCGTCTTGCAGTCTCCGACAAGAGTTTTGACATCATTGTCTTCGTCGAAACATGGTTGAACGATGACACACTTTCCAGTCAGGTGTTTGGTACTGAATACGAGGTGTTTCGTTGTGACCGGAGCCCTAGCAACAGCCGAAAATCCACCGGAGGCGGCGTATTAGTAGCGGTTAAAACCAGCTTGAAGGCAAGAATCGTCGAGAACACTTCTTGGGATTGTCTAGAGCAGGTTTGGACGATTATCGAGCTTGGCGACCGTAAGTTGTACTTGTGTGCGTTGTATGTTCCACCCGACCGCGCTCGTGATACCGAATACGTTGAAGCACACTGCAGCTCAGTTTTTACTATCCTCGAAGATGCTAACGCTGTTGATGAGATCATGGTACTAGGAGATTTTAATCTTCCTAGCATTTCATGGAAATCTTCCCGTAATGGATTTCTTTATCCGGATTCGGACCATTCCGTTCTCCACCCATGTGCAGTGAGGCTACTTGATAGCTATAGCTTAGCCACGTTAGTACAAATCAATCCTATTGCCAATGAGAACAACCGCCATCTCGATCTTTGTTTTGTCAGCGACCAGGTTTCCGCCACATCAATAGTGACGGCTCCCTTTCCCCTAGTAAAACCAGTGGCACATCATCCTCCACTGATCGCCACGATTGATAGCTCTGTTGTGCATGACTTCGATATATTACCGCTTTCTGTCTCCTACAATTTCCGTAAAGCTGATCATCGCAGTATCGCAGACCTTCTTTCCACTATCGATTGGGAAAATATTCTGGACCCCGAAGATGTCGAAACCGCAGTTCAAACCTTTTCAAACGTTCTGGTGTACGCTATTGACAGGCATGTTCCAAAGAAAGTTCACCATCGACAAACCGGCCCTCCATGGCAAACGAATACTCTGCGACGGCTGAAGTCTATAAAAAGAGCTGCCCTGCGGAGGTTTACCAAGTATCGCACAATATCACTCAGAGACTATTACGTCAGTCTCAACCATGCGTACAAACGAGCCAGTCAACACTGTTTCTATCGATATCAGCAAAATATTCAGCGTAATCTCAAGTCGCATCCTAAACGTTTCTGGAAATATGTGAACGAGCAGCGCAAGGAATCAGGACTGCCGTCGTCTATGACTTTCAATGGGAACACAGCTACTACATCTCGAGACATATGTTCACTTTTCTCGGAAAAATTCGCGAATGTATTCACAGATGAGGCACTAACTATTGAGCAAATCGAACTCGCGGCTAGCAGAGCTCCACTTGTGGGTCACACTCTGGGAGCTATCGATTTTAATGCAACGATGATTACCAGAGCTTCCTCTCGACTTAAGTCATCTTTCAATCCGGGACCCGACGGGATCCCCTCCGCGATACTGAAAAGGCACATCGAAGTTTTGGTTGCTCCGCTTCTTCAGATCTTTAGAGCATCTATTACTAGAGGTATTTTTCCATCTTGCTGGAAATCAGCGAACATGTTCCCAGTTCATAAAAAGGGCAATAAGCGAGACGTCAATAATTACCGTGGGATAACTTCATTGAGCGCTGTCTCGAAGTTGTTCGAGCTGGTGATTATGGAACCTCTTCAGGCTCACTGCAAGCAGTACCTAAGTGACGATCAACATGGCTTCACGTCCGGGCGGTCAACTGCATCTAACCTGTTATGCTTAACATCCTACATAACAGAGAGTATGGAACGTCGCGCTCAAACTGACGTCGTTTACACCGACTTATCCGCCGCTTTTGATAAGCTAAACCACGATATCACAATAGCAAAAATGGAGAGATTTGGAATAAATGGCAGTGTTTTGCAGTGGTTTCGATCTTACCTCACAGACCGAGAGATAGCGGTTGTCATAGGAGATTGCCAGGGCCCTATATTCACTTCTACGTCAGGAATACCTCAAGGGAGCCACTTGGGACCGTTAATGTTCCTGATTTACTTCAATGATGTACATCTAATTTTGCAGACTCCCCGATTGTCCTTCGCGGATGATCTCAAGATTTATCGCATAATTCGTACAATTGAAGATTGCAGATTTCTCCAACAGCAGCTTCAAGCCTTTGCTGACTGGTGTACCATGAACCGCATGTATGTAAACCCGAAGAAGTGCACGGTAATATCGTTTTCACGGAAAAAGGATTCGATCTATTTTAAGTATCGTCTTCTAGAAACAGAAATCGAACGCGTCAGTCACGTGAAGGACCTGGGAGTGATTCTGGATTCTCAACTTACGTTCAAACAACACGTCTCCTACGCAGTCGGTAAAGCATCTCGAGCGCTAGGATGCATCTTCAGGATAGCCAAAAATTTTACTGATGTTTATTGTCTCAAATCGCTGTACTGCGCTTTATCCCGATCAATCCTAGAATATTGCCCTGAAGTGTGGAGCCCAAACTACAATAACGGCGTTGAGAGAATTGAAAGCGTACAGCGTCGCTTTTTACGCTTCGCGCTCCGTAGATTGCCGTGGAGAGATCCTGTCCGATTACCTAGCTATGAAAACCGGTGTCAGCTGATTCAACTGGAACCCCTTTATGTTCGAAGAAATACAGCAAGAGCTTTGTTCATCGCCGACACTTTGCAAGGTCATATAGATGCCCCAGCTATATTAGAACAAATTAATATAAACGTCGCACCACGAACATTACGCAACAACATTATGCTTCGATTACCGTTCAGACGCACTAATTATAGTATGCATGGAGCCATCACTGGTCTACAAAGGATTTTCAACCAGGTTGCTTCAGCTTTCGATTTCAACGTGTCTAGACAAACTCTGCGTCAGCGATTTTCCAGACTTTTTAATCACATTTGACTTTTTTACCGTTTTTGTGAATTATTGTATGACCACTATTTGTGTATATGACTTGAATGTTAGTAATAAGTTTATTATTAAGACCAACATCATTGGGGCTTTGGTATGCCTGATGGTGTATAAGACTAATAAAGAATAAAGAATAACATTACGCCTTATTATTGTTAATGGGGTTCCAGTTCAGCCGGAATTTAAATTTCAGGTTGCTTTGACGCAGAAAAAGATAACGGTCGCCTAGCAATAAATAAAACAAACTGTTTCGTTGCATCGGCCAGATAGGTAGTGTTTTTCTACGAACCGGTGATTTTTGCAACTTTAAGAAGGTTACGGGTAAGTCTCTTCTTAAAACCGGATCTTAGAGTGAAATTCTCTTTCCCTTTCTGGTTTGGTGTAGATTTATTCAAGATGAGTGAGCAAGAGATGGATATGCTGGACATAGAAGATGATCTAGTGGAGTTGTGCGAGGAGCAGAACGAAGAGCAGCGGAAGAAAATGAGCATTAAACAACAACAACCGCAACATCAGCAGCAACAACAACAGCCACAACATCAGCAACAACAGCAGCAAAAACAACAGCCACGACAACAGCAACAACAGCAGCAACAACGGCAGCAACAAAAACAGCAGCAACAACAACAGAATAACAATCGTCGGAAGCAACGAAACCAGCGTGACCAACGTGACCAACGGAACCAAGATCGGGCACGTGGAATTAGCCTGGTAAATATGTGCATATTTAACTCTAAGGCAAAATACTTATGTCATCTAAATTCACAGGAAACTCGTATGGAAACGTTCGAGCGACTCGCTCGTCGTACAACTGCTCTCGGAAAGAGCGTACGACGAGCAATTGAGGCAGAGCGGTTGCCCGGCCACCGTATGTATGACATTATATTTAATTTGATTTTCATTAATATTCCCTATTTCTTGCAGTCATTTTGGGATACATGAACCGATATAAAAATGTTTGTAAAAATATGGATTATGAGCTTAATAAAGAATGAAATTAATAAATAAAAATTAACCTGTCGTATTCCATTTGATTCAATTCGGCGAGATTCGAAAATATTTGTGTGCGTTTATGTGTGTATGTGGGGGCATATTCTAGAACTAAAGCCACATCGGTTCTTCGGTGATGACTGAACCAATTTTCACTAACCTAGTCTCAAATGAAAGGTATAGTATGCGGCAGGGAGTATCACCCCTCCATTTACACCCCTATCTCCTTCCTACAACAAACCACCTCCCTCCCACACCATGGCATGGGTGGGAGGGAGGTGGTTTGTTGTAGGAAGTGTGTCCCCCTCCCCATCCCACTAAAAGCCCACCCACCACCCAGCATTCCAAAACATGTTATCATGTAGACAAAATTGAACTCATGTCTGCTGATTGAATATTATATTTGTATTTTTGAAGTGTGTCAGCCTTGACATGTTGCTCATCAGGTTCGTGGCAGTCGTGCATATGTATATACGTGCCAAGTATGATAAGAATGTGTCATTTCCACATTTATATTGAACATAACCAGCTTTATTAAATGATTGTTTAGATATATGAGAAAGGCACAATTACACCACTAGGTGGATTAAAACAGGTTTTTTTTTATAAAAATCGACTTTTTGGGACTGCCGATTTTGCACCTTTTTGCCTTTCTCAATAGAAAGGTATTGCAATTGCTCTGAAAACCGACTATTTAACGGAGGCCCGGAGGGCCGAGTGACATATACCATTCGATTCAGTTCGTCGAGTTCGGCAAATGTCTGTGTGTGTGTATGTATGTGTGTATGTATGTATGTGTGTATGTGTGTGTATGTGACCAAAAATGTCACTCATTTTTCTCAGAGATGGCTGAACCGATTTTGACAAACTTAGTCTCAAATGAAAGGTGCAACGTTCCCATAGGCTGCTATTGAATTACTA